>NC_041390.1:595571947-595589865 GCF_002162155.2 Triticum dicoccoides
GCATTGGTCACGGTTGGTGCCATGAACCGGGACCAATGCCCCCTTTAGTCCCGGTTGGTGCCACCAACCGGGACCAATGGCCTTCGCTGCCCCGAGCCCAAAAGTTTAGTCCCGCACCGCTAGCTGAAGGGCACCAGCACTGGTTTATAAGCGCTGGTGTGCCCACCCATTCGAGCTCCTCTCTAATGCAGGCTTTCGGGCCTAAACTTGCTACTGCCTGTGGGCCTATTGGGCCTTCTGCGGGCCTGAATCCTGGCCCATGTAGGGTTTCTAGTCGTATTCAGGCCGTGGAGGCCCAGTAGGAGGCATTTTTTTTTGGTTTTTTCTTTTTTATTTCTATATTTTTTTGGTTTTTTATTTTTTTAATTCTACTTAAAACTAAATACTTACGGTTTTTTAGTGATTTCTTTTTGCTTTTAGGTCACAAAAATTATAAACTTTCTGTTAGTGCCATTAGTTTTAAATTTTAAATAGTTTAAATTTGAATTTTAGAAAATTTGTGTGAATCACTAGTTTATGAATAACTTTACTATAAAAATAGATTTTTTTCTATTTATTTTTTATTTCTACTTACAACTAAATACTTACAGTTTTTTAGTGATTTCTTTTTGCTTTTAGGTCACAAAAATTATAAACTTTCCGTTAGTGCCATTAGTTTTAAATTTTATATAGTTTGATTTTAGGTCACAAAAATTATATTCTCTTTGCTATTGAAGAATATTATAGTTTTATTTTAGTTGATCATAACATAATATTTTAATTGATTGTTTTTATTTTCATAAAAGTTTTGTAGTTTATTCTGTTTGCTATTAATTCATTCTTTGAGCTAAATGACTCTGAAATTGGAAAGCATTTCAAAATGAACTCTGAAAAGGTTGAAAGTTGGAATGGTATCATCATTTCACCCACATAGCATGTTCCAAAAAGTAGAGAGGGTTATGACAAAACTTGATGCACTTCGTGTACAAAATGGACAATCACTTTCGAAGTATCAAAGTTTCAAACCATAAGACATGAAAGCATTTCAAATGATCTCTGAAAAAGTTGAAAGTTGGGATGGTATCATAATTTCACCCACATAGCATGTGCATGTACAAAACGGACAATGGTAGCATGTTCGTCTGTTACAAATTTGGCATGGTATCATCATAATAGTTGCGGGAGAAAGTATTCACTTTTTCTTCGCTTGTGTCATTTGCTTATTGCGCCGTAACCATGGATAATCTTCATTGTTTATCAGGATGCTTGGGTCAGCCTTGACATTGAAGGGAGGAATTTCATGAAACTTTTCATAATCTTCAGACATGTCTGTCTTGCCGTCCACTCCCAGGATGTCCCTTTTTCCTGAAAGAGCGCTTTGGCTCATCGTATGATGTATTCGCTTCCTTATCTTTTCTTTTTCTCGGTTTGGTAGACATGTCCTTCACATAGATAACCTGTGCCACATCATTGGCTAGGACGAACGGTTCGTCAGTGTACCCAAGATTTTTCAGATCCACTGTTGTCATTCCGTACTGTGGGTCTACCTGTACCCCGCCGCCTAACAGATTGACCCATTTGCACTTAAACAAAGGGACCTTAAAATCAAGTCCGTAGTCAAGTTCCCATATGTCCACTATGTAACCATAGTATGTGTCCTTTCCACTCTCGGTTGCTGCATCAAAGCGGACACCGCTGTTTTGGTTGGTGCTCTTTTGATCTTGGGCGATCGTGCAAAATGTATTCCCATTTATCTCGTATCCTTTGTAAGTCAATACAGTCAAAGATGGTCCCCTGGACAACAAGTACAACTCATCACAAACAGTGTTGTCACCTCTGAGACGTGTTTCCAACCAACTGCTGAAAGTCCTGATGTGTTCACATGTAATCCAGTCGTCGCACTGCTCCGGGTGTTTGGAGCGCAGACTGTTCTTGTGTTCATCGACATACGGGGTCACCAACGTAGAGTTCTGTAGAACTGTGTAGTGTGCTTGAGACCAAGAATATCCGTCCCTGCATATTATTGAGTCTCTTCCAAGAGTGCCTTTTCCAGTCAGTCTCCCCTCATACCGCGATTTAGGGAGACCTATCTTGTTAAGGCCATGAATGAAGTCAACACAAAACCCGATAACATCCTCTGTTTGATGGCCCATGGAGATGCTTCCTTCTGGCCTAGCGCGGTTACGGACATATTTCTTTAGGACTCCCATGAACCTCTCAAAGGGGAACTATTGTGTAGAAATACGGGCCCCAGGATGACAATCTCGTCGACTAGATGAACTAGGACGTGCGTCATGATATTGAAGAAGGATGGTGGGAACACCAGCTTGAAACTGACAAGACAATGCGCCACATCAATCCTTAGCCTTGGTACGATTTCTGGATCGATCACCTTCTGAGAGATTGCATTGAGGAATGCACATAGCTTCACAATGGCTAATCGGACGTTTTCCGGTAGAAGCCCCCTCAATGCAACCGAAAGCAGTTGCGTCATAATCACGTGGCAGTCATGAGACTTTAGGTTCTGAAACTTTTTCTCTGGCATATTTATTATTCCCTTTATATTCGATGAGAAGCCAGTCGTGACCTTCATACTGAGCAGTCATTCAAAGAAGATTTCTTTCTCTTCTTTCGTAAGAGCGTAGCTGGCAGGACCTTTATACTGCTTCGGAGGCATGCCGTCTTTTTCGTGAAAACGTTGCAGGTCCTCTCGTGCCTCAGGTGTATCTTTTGTCTTCCCATACACGCCCAAGAAGCCTAGCAGGTTCACGCAAAGGTTCTTCATCACGTGCATCACGTCGATTGAGGAGCGGACCTCTAGGTCTTTCCAGTAGGGTAGGTCCCAAAATATAGATTTCTTGTTCCACATGGGTGCGTGTCCCTCAGCGTCATTCGGAACAGCTAGTCCACCGGGACCCTTTCCAAAGATTACGTAGTGTAAATCATTGACCATAGCAAGCACGTGATCACCGGTGCGCATGGCGGGCTTCTTCCGGTGATCTGCCTCACCTTTGAAATGCTTGTCTTTCTTTCAACATTGATGGTTGGTCGGAAGAAATCGACGATGGCCCAGGTACACATTCTTCCTGCATTTGTCCAGGTATATACTTTCACTATCATCTAAACAGTGTGTGCATGCGTGGTATCCTTTGTTTGTCTGTCCTGAAAGGTTACTGAGAGCGGGCCAATCGTTGATGGTCACGAACATCAATGCCTTAAGGTTAAATTCCTCCTGTCTGTGCTCATCCCATGTACGTACACCGTTTCCATTCCACAACTGTAAAAGTTCTTCAACTAATGGCCTTAGGTACACATCAATTTCGTTGCCGGGTTGCTTAGGGCCTTGGATGAGAACTGGCATCATAATGAACTTCCGCTTCATGCACATCCAAGGAGGAAGGTTATACATACATAGAGTCACGGGCCAGGTGCTGTGATTGCTGCTATGCTCCCCGAAAGGATTAATGCCATCCGCGCTTAAAGCAAACCATACATTCCTTGGGTCCTTTGCAAACTCATCCCAGTACTTTCTCTCGATTTTTCTCCACTGCGACCCGTCAGCGGGTGCTCTCAACTTCCCATCTTTCTTTCGGTTCTCACTGTGCCATCGCATCAACTTGGCATGCTCTTCGTTTCTGAACAGATGTTTCAACCGTGGTATTATAGGAGCATACCACATCACCTTCGCAGGAACCCTCTTCCTGAGGGGCTCGCCGTCAACATCACCAGGGTCATCTCGTCTGATCTTATACCGCAACGCACCGCATACCGGGAATGTGTTCAGATCCTTGTATACACCGCGGTAGAGGATGCAGTCATTAGGGCATGCATGTATCTTCTCCACCTCCAATCCTAGAGGGCATACGACCTTCTTTGCTGCGTATGTACTGTCGGGCAATTCGTTATCCTTTGGAAGCTTCTTCTTCAATATTTTCAGTAGCTTCTCAAATCCTTTGTCAGCCACAGCATTCTTTGCCTTCCACTGCAGCAATTCCAGTATGGTACCGAGCTTTGTGTTGCCATCTTCGCAATTGGGGTATAACCCTTTTTTGTGATCCTCTAACATGCGATCGAACTTCAGCTTCTCCTTTTGACTAATGCATTGCGTCCTTGCATCGACAATGACCCGGCGGAGATCATCATCATCGGGCACATCGTCTGGTTCCTCTTGATCTTTAGCAGCTTCACCCATGGCAGCATCATTGGGCACATCGTCTGGTTCCTCTTGATCTTCACCAGCTCCCCCCGTTGCAGCATCACCGTATTCAGGGGGCACATAGTTGTCATCGTACTCTTCTTCTTCGCCATCTTCCATCATAATCCCTATTTCTCCGTGCCTCGTCCAAACATTATAGTGTGGCATGAAACCCTTGTAAAGCAGGTGGGAGTGAAGGATTTTCCGGTTAGAGTAAGACCTCGTATTCCCACATTCAGTGCATGGACAACACATAAAACCATTCTGCTTGTTTGCCTCAGCCGCATCGAGAAACTCATGCACGCCCTTAATGTACTCGCGGGTGTGTCTGTCACCGTACATCCATTGCCGGTTCATCTGCGTGCATATATAATTAAGTGTCCAAATTAATGGAAGTTCATCATCACATTAAAACAAAAGTGCATACATAGTTCCCATCTAACAACATATAGCTCTCCAGAGCATCTAATTAATTAAACCATACATTGAAACTATGTAAAACATTTCAATGCGAAAACAAATGCGATCATAATCGCAACCAAGGTAACAATTGATCCAACGGCATAATGATACCAAGCCTCGGTATGAATGGCATATTTTCTAATCTTTCTAATCTTCAAGTGCATTGCATCCATCTTGATCTTGTGATCATCGACGACATCCGCAACATGCAACTCCAATATCATCTTCTCCTCCTCAATTTTTTTTATTTTTTCCTTCAACAAATTGTTTTCTTCTTCAACTAAATTTAACCTCTCGACAATAGGGTCGGTTGACATTTCCGATTCACATACATCCTAGATAAATAAAATCTATGTCACGTTGGTCGGCATAATTTTCATAAACAATAAATGAACCAATAGTTATAAAGATAATATACATACCAAATCCGAATCATAGACAGGACGAGGGCCGACGGGGGCGGATACCAAAACCATCGCACTATATAAGATGCAATAATAAATGTAAAAAAATGATACAAGTATCTATCTAAACATACAAGTAAGAATATTTTTCCTTTCAGAAAGAAGATAAGAACAAGAGGCTCACCACGGTGGTGTCGGTGATGAGATCGGCGCGGGTGATCGACGGCGGTGAAGACGGGGACGGGGCGTGATGGACCGCTAAATCTAGACAAATCTCGAGGAAAATGGAGCTTGGAGGTTGAGCTTCGAGAGGAGAAAGCTTAAGTAGTGTGGCTCGGGCATTCCATCGAACACCTTGTGTGCATAGGAGGTGAGCTAGAGCACCACCAAGCCCTCTCCCCCTCGGCCAGAAAAAAACAGAGCAGTGTGCTCTGCTCTTATGCGAGGGGGTATATATAGGAACCTCATTGGTCCCTGTTGGTGGCATGAACCGGGACTAAAGGGGAGCCTTTGGTCCCGGGCAAGCCACCAACCGGGACCAATGGTGGTGGGCCAGGAGCGAGGCCCATTGGTCCCGGTTCGTCCCACCAACCGGGACCAAAAGGTCCAGACGAACCAGGACCAATGGCCCACGTGGCCCGGCCGGCCCCCTGGGCTCACGAACTGGGACCAATGCCCACATTGGTCCCGGTTCTACACTGAACCGGGACTAATGGCTGAGCCGGCCTGGACCATAGCCCTGTTTTCTACTAGTGCCCTGTTGCCGCTCCGCCCTTGACGTCACCCCTGTCAGGCGGAGCCCTGCTCCCACGACGGCCTGTCGGTACGGCCTACATGCAGCGGGCCCTATAAGGCATCGAGAGCCCGGAAGACGGCAGAGCCTTACCAGTCAGACCCGAGGGGGCCGGCATCTGAGCAGGCGGCCCACTCCTCGCTCGAAGTGCGTGCACCATTAACCAGATGAGACACGGTGCGGCTACAGTGATCTCCCGCCAGACGGCGGGACTGTAGCCACGCCCTCTCGACCAAGCATGTGTCATTAGCATCACATCTACAGTAACAAGCAGCCGGCAAGACCCGCGGGCGGCGGGAGCGGCCTGTCGGCCCCGTACGAGACCAGTCGGCGGGCCCCAGGGGCCGGCGGAGAAGCCAACGGACCAAGACACTGACGCCGGGCCCGACACCGGCCAAATTACCATTGTACCCCCGGGGGGTAGGCCTATATAAACCCCCCGGGGCACCCATGCAAAGGGTTCCAAACCTATTAGACCTAGACTCACACATAGAGTGAGGGGAGAGTGAGCCCTGCTTTCTCCTACCCTTAGCATACAGCTCGAGGAGCACCACTGTACTCACTAGTGACTACGCCTCATCCCGCTTCCGGGCACTGGTGACGTTCTACTCGCTCCCACCATGATAAGTCATCCTTTGGCATATGTCGCACCCAACCCCAACAATATCATTTTTTGGTACTAACCTATTGACGTAGTGCCAAGTGCCAGTTGCCGTTTTCTGCATGTTTTTTACATCGCAGGAAATCAATACCAAACGGAGTCCAGACGCAGCGAAACTTTTTGTGGATTTTTTTGGACCAGAAGACATCCAGTAGGCCGGAGAAGCACCTGGGGGTGCCCCAAGGGGGGCACAACCCACCAGGGCGCGCCTGGAGGCCCAGGCGCGCCCAGGTGGGTTTTGCCCACCTTGGTGGCCTCCCGCACCGCCTCTTTGCTCTACAAATACCCAAATATTCCAGAAGCCCTATGGGAGTCGATGAAAATCAATTCCAGCCGCCGCAAGTTCCAGAAACCACATATCCAATCTAGACACCATCACGTATGGGTTCAATTTTACGGTGCTTGATCCCAGTGACAGAAAGGGAACCGACACATATGTAACGTTGCTATTCAGGATAACAAGACGGGGTCTATTTCTACATAAATAGATCTTGTCTACATCATGTCATCGTTCTTATTGCATTACTTCGTTTCTCCATGAACTTAATACACTAGATGCATGCTAGATAGCGGTCGATGTGTGGAGTAATAGTAGTAGATGCAGGCAGGAGTCGGTCTACTAATCTTCGAAGTGATGCCTATATAATCACTACTGCAGGAGACTGCTAACGCGACACTATGATCAGAGACCCTTTGCCGAAACTGTGTGCGATGCAATAGTCACAAATGGTGGTGTAAAAACCCATCAAAAAAGGTGCAAAACGTTGCGATGATGTATGCATCAAACACGGTTCAGGTTTTAGTTGCATGTGCGATGAAAGGCATATGATTAATCCTTTCAAACTGTCTGCGATGAGGCAGAACAACAAACGGGCAGCCATAACAATGTGTGTGCGATGCAGGACACACGGTTAATCCATTCGAACTATTTGCGATGAGGTAGAACAATAGAAACGGGCAGCCATATCAATGTTTGTGCGATATACAACATACAGTTAACTCGGACGAACTGTTTTCGATTAGGGAACACAACAGAAACGGTTCAACTTAACAAGATGTGTGTGATATGCAGCATACAGTTCACATGGATAAACTGTTTGCGATGATCCAAAAGAACACAAACGAGTCGTGTAAACAAGATGTGTGTGATACGTGGCAAACAGCCGACTCGGATGAACTATTTGCGATTAGAAATTACAACACAGACGATAAATACAATTACTTCGTGTGTGATTCTGTGTGTACAAAAAACTTTGAAAAATGCAAACTAGTTGTTTGCGGTGGCTAGGAGTATCGCACACGATGCGTCTGCGAGTACTCATGTGTGATGATTAGTATGTTACACATACGTTTCCTTATGTGAACATGTGTGTGAATTTGCAATATGGACAGTTAAGATGCAAATGCCTTCTTGACATCGGGCACACGCTTAAACTCAATGAACTGTGTACGATACTAATACTTTCCATGAAAATTCACGAACTTGGGTAACAACATTTGAGTAACATATATATATATATAGTGGTTACACTATTCGACAAAAGGAGGATCTTCGTAACACGGTTTTGATAACCATATGGTCCATATCTACATACTTACAATAGTAACAACTATCACATTTTAAGAGGCTAAGGGCCAACAACCATATGGTCCATACCTACATACTTAACATATATAGTAACAACTAGCACATTTTAGAAGGCTGAGGGCCAACAACCACAACTATCCACTGGAAGCAGCTTGATCACGGCGACTCGGCATCTCGTCAATGAAAAGGAAGAGCCCTCTTGTGCCTTGATAGAGCAGGAGTAGAACAGTGTCTCCAATTTTCCAATATGGATGCATTGCCACGAGAAGCGAGAACTTGTTAATTTGAATGGTTCCATTTTTGCAGGAAATGCAGTACCTTGCAATCACTTTCGCGTTATTAGCAGGCACAAGTGTAATTCGACCACACCGGGAAATCGATCCAGGAACAGCTACAGGGGGCAATTTCCGTTGACATGTAGAATAAAAAACAATTGTAACATATCGTTGAAGATATATATAGTTTATGATCATCAACATTAAAATAAGACTTTTTACTAGCGCTTTGTGCACACAATTGGTCTTGTTTAATGTGTGCACCATAGGTCTAATTAATCCCATCCAAAATCCAGCGTTCATACGCTGTGCTATCTCTGTCAGATTATCAACAAAGTTTATGACATGCTTCAAGTCCTTCCAGTGGAATTTGGTACGCTTAGTAACATACAGATCATTCACTATGCATCCAACATATCCTGCTTAAAAGGTGGAAAGGTATTATTTATTCAGAACATGGCAGAATAATATATAGTGCGCATAAATTGGTAAACAAATTTTTTTACCGCCTAGGAACGGAGTCAGAAGATGATATCACAATTGGTTGCTTAAATAGTGATCAATTGGTTGCTTAAATAGTAATATGAAAGCATGGAGAAAGTTGAAAGGACACTAACCTCGATCAGACTTTGATCAGCTGATGATGTTGGGGAAGTAAGCATCCATGTTAATTAGACCAGGCTGTGGTGCATGCACTAGAATTTTATTGCCAGCTTTCAGTTCATAACACTTAGACATTTTTCTCCAAAGGTCCGCATTAATATAGGAGTGACCATCTTTATCAAGTTTTACGCTAACCGTCATTGTAAACCCATGTTGTGTTGTCAATATGACATTTTGGGAGTCATCAGCAAAGTAAAGCCCAAGATTTCCGTCTACTCCTGTTCTTGCAAAGCAAGGGATGTACTACTTGAAATGAAAATTAAGATCGTAAATTTGATACATTAAAATAACCGAGCAAGATGCAAATATGGGAGTAACGGATAGAACATATCCATATATAGATGCAAGCAAAGTACAAAAATATAGAATTAAAAATAGATAATGTAAAAAAGATTTGGTGTAAATATATAGATAATGTAGCAAAAAATGGTATATGTTCACAAATTTAGGCCATGCTGACCGTGGTAGGTTAGGATTGAACATATCGAGCGCTCCCTGAAGTCATCCGAAATGGTCAGATAGAACTTCGTTTTCGACTGGCCACGACCACAGTTGCCCGATTTGTGCTCGCACACTGTGCACACATGAATGAACACCTACGAATCAGCTAGAACAAAAATGATTCCAGGACGATTTCCGCCGGTTGATTAACAGTGACGGACAGACTGCGATAAGAGATGAGTGAATATTTCGCTAATTAAGTTGATTACCTTCTCCATGAGAAAAATCCCCGGCCCAATCCCACAGAAAACCCCAGTCGACCAGAGTCTATAATCTCGGTGCAGATAGGCGGCGGAAAGCGATGGAGGCGAAATCCGATGCCGTTTGGAGCGCCACCTACGGCCGCCGCCAACAGACGTCGAGCTTAGGGTGCAGACTTGCGGAGGAGTTCGTGACAAGTGAGTGGGGACGAAGTGGGCTAGTGTTGCTACTTCTTGAGCTTGCGTTGGATTTCTCCGAAGAGGAAAGGATGATGCAGCAGAGTAGAGTAAGTATTTCCCTCAGTTTTTGAGAACCAAGGTATCAATCCAGTAGGAGGCCACGCTCAAGTCCCTCGTACCTACACAAAAACAATAGCTCAACGCAACCAACGCGATTAGAGGTTGTCAATCCCTTCACGGTCACTTACGGGAGTGAGATCTGATAGAGATGATAGATAATATTTTTGGTATTTTTAATATAGAGATGCAAAGTGAAAAGTAAAAGGCAAAGTAAAAAGCAAAGCAATAATAAAGTGATGGAGATCTATCTATTATATAATTAAGACAGAAGACAAATAAGCCACTATGTTCATCCACATATATAAAATTATATCAACCATTAGTTTTAGAGATTAAAGGCCAAGATTTAAAGATGTGAACGTTACATATAAATATTGTATATATGTCTTTTTTGGAACATAGGAAGTTGTCACGTATGTGTTTTTTTAATTCACGGACATGTGTTATGATGGAAAGGTGCAAATCACAATTATGTATGGGACAAGGAGACGTGTAACAGAGATACACCCATCTAAAACTAGATCACGTACACACTAGAAAAAAATCCATCAGAAAAGAAAGAAAGAGAGAAAAAAACACGGCCAGGTCATTCCACTGATACGTGCAAAACACTTGGTCTTCCTTTTGATGCGTACGTGGGCAGGAGACCGAGTCCTTATGCTAAAGAAAGTAGACCGATTCGTTATGCAAGAAAAAAGAGACCGAGTCCTCCCTTCTCAGGAATTCACGGTGGGGAAATTATTAGTGGAACTTGACAGTTGTTCGTGTCCAAATCTGAGTCAAACTTAGGAACAAAATACATGTGCCAGATTTTCATGGTCCTACCAAACGGAAGAGCATGCTGATACCTGATATTATGTGCTGGATTTCTATATTATTACAACCGATAACATCAGTAATTATGTCAATAATGAAAAATTCAATTACTTTGCTGCTAAGCTAAATCAGAAAATAGGTGGTACACTATATAAAATTAAAATGTAAAAAGAATACGTACCATAAATATCCACATATATAGTCCATAAAAATTAAATTTTATAATTTACATGTATTTTTTAGAAAATTGTACGATATCCGTGCATACTAATTACTTTCCAGTGTTAGTGTACAATTTTGAAAATTTCAAAAATATTTGCATGTACAAACCACATGTTCAGTTCAAGAAGACATGGAAGGAAAAACAATAATAGATCATCCCAGTGTCAGTGTGTTACATGTGTGACCAACACATCTAATGGGAAGAAGTGTTGTTACTATAACAATAGACATGGAAGCGACATGCCATGTCAAGTACATATTAAATTGCTTCAGTTGTGCCAGAAATACCGTAAAAAAATTGGTCTACCGTTAGTGCTTCAAAAAAGAGTTGCTTCAGTTGTCCCAGAAATTATAAGTCACAACAATGGAGAGAATCGTTAGGAGAGGTCAAGCTATGATGACACCGGTAGAGTGATTAGTTTCACAAAGAGATAATGAGTAAGGAATAGTGTTCGAACAAAAAATTCATGAGACAAATGAGCTCAAGTATTTACTACCCATTTTTCTTATGGCGAAGAGATATACATCAATGCAAGATATGGCAAGAAATAGAGAGAGAGAGAGAGAGAGAGAGAGAGAGAGAGAGAGAGAGAGAGAGAGAGACGGTATACACATCTCGAGTAATGCATGACCAATGAGTGTAATGACTTAGATTTAATAAATGGCTAATGAACATAGATAATGAGAGTAAGATCAGCTACCAATGAAGTGTTTGGAGGCGTGCCATGTACAAATTCGTGGATGCCTTCAAGGTAATACAACCACGGAGAAGGTGGGCAGACAAAGGGATATCTAGGAGAAGATAGAATTGGTAACCATTATATCAGCGGAAAAATATTGTGTGCACATGTCATAACGATCAAGTCCAGGAGTAAAATATATTGTCGTACATATAATCACACACATATGGGTATAATCTATGTGCACAGCAATATGTATGAAATGTTTACTTAATCACCAATTCACACGAGACACATAGCGTGACTATAGGTGGACATAGAACCAAACTGCAATAATTTGAAAATAATGATACAATTTTTTATAGGTATATGAAACTCAAATTTAGTAATTCTATTTTTACATGTAAAATATGAATATAGTCTTAGAAAATAAAGAGTAGAACATTAATGTACATACATATACTTCAAACACCGTCATACACACACATAAAATTTAATGAATAAGCTTTTCGATTGTCAAAGTTATTCCAAAGGCTCAACATTGATGGAAACCGAGTAAATAATCAACCTTGCAAACGGCATAATGAAAATTCTAGAGTTTAATCTTCTAGGAGTACAACCACCTATACTTGCTGCACAACGTATGTTTTGTGCTTAAATAATAAAATATTTTGGTGGATATATTCATGCTTACCTTGGAAATAAAATAAAGGATAATTATAATGCGTTATTTGAGAGAGTGCAAGGGTAATTAGATTAAAATGAGAAGACATGTAAATGCATAAAGATGTATTTTATTGTAAAAAAGGAATGCATAGAAACTATATAGTAAATCTAGCCGCGCAAATGCGTGGGACACACCGCTAGTTGATATGATGAGAATAGACCCGGGGGCCATATATTTTACTAGTGGCTTCTCTCAAGAGCATAAGTATTCTACGGTGGGTGAACGAATTACTGTTGAGCAATTGACAGAATTGAGCATAGTTATGAGAATATCTAGGTATGATCATGTATATAGGCATCACGTCGTGACAAGTAGACCGACTCCTGCCTGCATCTACTACTATTACTCCACTCATCGACCGCTATCCAGCATGCATCTAGAGTATTAAGTTAAAAACAGAGTAACACCTTAAGCAAGATGACATGATGTAGAGAGATAAATTCATACAATATGAAATAAGCCCCATCTTGTTATCCTCGATGGCAACGATGCAATACGTGCCTTGCTGCCCCTTCTGTCACTAGGAAAGGACACCGCAAGATCGAACCCAAAGCTAAGCACTTCTCCCATGGCAAGAAAAACCAATCTAGTAGGCCAAACCAAACTGATAATTCGAAAAGACTTGCAAAGATAACCAATCATACATAAAAGAATTCAGAGAAGATTCAAATATTATTCATAGATAGACTTGATCATAAACCCACAATTCATCGGTCTCAACAAACACACCGCAAAAAGAAGATTACATCGAATAGATCTCCACGAGAGAGGGGGAGAACATTGTATTGAGATCCAAAAAGAGAGAAGAAGCCATCTAGCTACTAACTACGGACCCGAAGGTCTGAAGTAAACTACTCACACTTCATCGGAGGGGCTATGATGATGTAGAAGCCCTCCGTGATGACGGCCCTCTCCGGCGGAGCTCCGGAACAGGCCCCAAGATGGGATCTCGTGGATACAGAAAGTTGCATCGGTGGAATTAGGTTTTTGGCTCCGTATTTGATCGTTTGGGAGTACGTAGGTATATATAGGAGGAAGGAGTACGTCGGTGGAGCTCCGAGGGGCCCACAAGGCAGGGGGCGCGCCCTAAGGGGGGGCGCCCCCACCCTCGTGACCGTCTCTTGGCTCCCTTGTAGTAGGGTCCAAGTCTCCTGGATCATGTTCGATGAGAAAATCACGTTCCCGAAGGTTTCATTCCGTTTGGACTCCGTTTGATATTCCGTTTCTTCGGAACATTGAAATAGGCAAAAACAGCAATTCTGGGCTGGGCCTCCGGTTAATAGGTTAGTCCCAAAAATAATATAAAAGTGGAAAATAAAGCCCAATATAGTCCAAAACAGTAGATAATATAGCATGGAGCAATCAAAAATTATAGATACGTTGGAGATGTATCAAGGGTTTTCTTTTCCTTTTGCATGTGTGAGTGAACACGCACAGTTCGCAGAGGCGACAGAGATGAACTGTGTGCGATAGTAAATCACCGAGATTGAACGGGAATCCAAATTTCCTTTGTCTTTCATCCATGAGTTTTTTTCTACGATGAACATAAACCCTGCTAATCACCATGTTCAAATTTGACACTTTTCCGGGTTCGTTTACAATATTTAGGGGATTACGTGCATTTTGTAAGCATTAATGCACGTAATTCAAATTCAAACAATTGGTACATTAAAGGGTGCACAAGAACGGTCTGAAAAAACCATACTTGTGGTATTTAGTAATTTCTCAAGCATTTTACAAGGAATGGGCAGAGATTTCAATGGAATCCCACAAACGCGTCATTTCACTACTAGGGAAAAGCCTAGCAGTAGCGCGGGTTTTATGCCTATCAGTAGCGCGGGGTGGTGCGCTACTGATAAGGCGCTGCAGCTAACATCTGGCAGTAGCGCCTGTCGTCCCACGCTACTGCTATACATGGATAGCAGTAGCACGCTTTGGTGAAGAGCGCTGCTGATAATATCTGCAACGCTTTTTACATGGAAGCGCTACTGGTAAGGCGGCGCTACTGCTAACTTTCTACCCCTCGCTACTACTAGATTTATTAGTTTTTTTCTCTGCATATTTGTTTTGTATTTGAATAGGCTTCATACAATAATCTTTAGCATATCATACGCATACAAATGTAATCATAGCATATACATACAACTAGTCTCAACAAATCATGTCATCATCATAATCATCATCAAACACAAAGTGGTCTTTCGTCATCATCTCAAAAATAGCGATACAAGTCTCGATTACTTGCAACGACATCATCATCCATCTAAACAATGCTATACGCGAGAAGAGCTATCACTTTGAGTGAGAGCGAAACTATGCAGTACACGAGTTCGTATCCCTCTCTCGCATTAGCGTGAACCTAAACTAACTACTGCCTGTCGCTCGGAAACCGGAAACCGGTACACCTGGGCCTGGCACTCCGGCCACTCGTTGTATATATACTCCTGGCGTAGCACTTCTTCGCCATCGATGATCTATGCACCTACATCGTGACATGAGTCGATGATATGCAACATATATAGTTGAGCAAAAGAAAGAGACAGACTTGGCAAACATAGAAGCAACATATCATAAGCATAAATAACAAAGTTGATCGTACCCAAAATGCCCTAACTAGACTGACCGTCGCTAGTCGAGGAGGACGGTTTAATTACATCACAAATAAAGTTTCATCGTGCATAACTTAAAGTTTCATCATACAGAAAGTATGGACTAAACAAACACATTGTCATATATCGATAATCACTCCAACATGTCGTGCCATCCATCCAAGTCAGGGAGATAGTCCCCGAGCCTAGTGAAAGGCTTCAGGTCGAGACGCCGAGAGGCTACCCGTGTTCGGACATCTTCCCGCGACATTTGTCCTTCTTTGTAGAACATCCCTGTTTTTTCGACGACCTCCTTCATGATGATTTGGGCAAGTTCGCACTGGATGTGATAGAACTCGGCTCAAAGTCGATGATCCTTGATATCTCCTACGTTCTTTGCCCATTGCAGAATATGGCCATCACCAGATGTAGGTGACATGCGAAGGTTTTGGTGATCTCGTCTGTACTCCAGCATGTGGTGTAGGACATAGAATCCATCATTAAGAGAACCACTCAGTTGCTGGATGCAGCAGAAATCAGTCTTATGGCCGAAGGCGAGCCTGCCGCCCCTTCTCTTCTTGTCCTGGACCTCTCCACCCCGTGCTTCGCAGTAAAACATAGCACTGTCGAGAACATCCTTGGTGTAATCCTTTTTGTTAATGTTCTTCGATGAGTCCAAGTAGAGAGCGTGGGAGTATCGGGGGTAGAGGATGATGAGGATAGTGCGCCCGCCGCTGCGCAAAATAAGTACACCTCAAATTAATTAGCCTCCACCGTGCAAATGAATGATTGAAATTGAAGGAAGGATATCTGCGTGGATGATTTACAGGGGATGATAAGGCACGAGAATCGCCTCCTTGTCCTTTTTGGCGAGCATGAAATTGACGATGTATTCCCTCGCGTATTCACGGTGCTTTGCGCAGACTCCCAAGAAGCTCTCGTGCATGAAGTATGGGTCAGCGACACAGATATGAGGTATCTGCTCAACCCCGATGATGTACTTCATGTGCAAGGCATAAAGGCGGACAAACGTAAAATCCAGCTTCTTCACGTGAAACATGTCAAATATGTAGCCGAATCGAAGGAAGAACTTGTCCGCGGGGAAGAAGTCGACGTACAACAATTTCGGCGGAACGTTAACCACGTAGAGTGGGTATCCTGGATCTTTCGAGGAGATGAGGCCTTTCTCCATCCGCAGCACATCGTCATGAAGACTCCTTAGATCGTCGAATCTGGCCCTTAGCGCTGCTGGAGGTAGGATTGGTTGACCGGGGATATGCAATTTATCCGCACCGGTGATATCTATATTGTAGCGACCTGACCTCAGACGGTCAAGTCTCTTTGCTTAAGTGTCATCCCTGGATCGTTATGCTGACACACACAGTACTTGAGGATTTATAACAGAGGTAAATCCCATGTATAAAAAAACGTAAATACTATTACCTCAATCCAAATAGCGGAAGTAACAAGGTTGTGGATTCCCATCAACACCAACGGCAAAGTTGAGTGTAGAAATCGTAACCCTAACGTATCACTTACTCGTCATAAGAAAAATCCTCCAACATGAGACGTTGCAGCCACAAAGGGTCAGTACATTGAATGTATTGGCAAATTCACACTCTATAGCAATGCTGAAATATGGCTATCACTACATGCATATTTGGTTGGTGGAAAGCCTGGGTGGCAGTCCATAGGAGAATCACACGGTACCCCGGGATTTCCAAAAATACAGGCAATCACTGGAATCCCCAGGTGCCTCAATCCACCCAGATGTGTATTTAAGTTGCCACCTTAAGTTGAACCATTACTTAACGATCTCACATCTGTCATGGATACACTCAAACCCAATCCATGTCTACGAGCATAGCATGGCAATATAAGCATACTATATAGTAACTCCCAAGGTTTGAATGCAGGGCAATAGGTTCCTACCTCATCAACTACTTCCCAATACCCACATGTTGTCAATTCCTAACCATGCAATGTTTGCGGGTGAAACTAATGCATAAAAACTTGGTATGAAAGGGATATGATCAAAGTGTGAACTTGCCTGCAATGTTGATGAAGATGATTCGCACTCAAAACTCTTGATAGCTCTACTCGTCACACTCCGGTCAATCTATCGTAAGCAAGCAATAGTAAGCACACATAAGCAATCACTCAAAAGATCGGAAAGAACGAAGAACAATTCGGAAAACATCAAAATCAAGCAAATAACTGTTGCAACATAAAACAATTCCTAACTATACCAAAATTATGTGACTTCGGCCTTATCAGAAAGTTTAGGTCAAGAGCTTCAATTCGCAAAAAGAATCAACTAAAACGGAGTTATAAAACTCGAGTTACGATCAAACGAAGTTTGAATACAAAACGGTTTGAATTCAAAATTTAAAACTTTTAGAAACATGTTCAAGTTGTTTTACTGGATAAAGGGGGTCATAACGAAGAAGTGGGTGTTGGTTTCGTTGGATTTGGATAAACGAGTAAAAAGATGCGGTCGTTTGAAAAGTAGGGGCTAATCTATAAAATAAAACCTAGCGAATAGGTCCCTGGCAGAAAACTAAAATAAAAGAAAAAGACTAAATAATGAACGTTTGCTAACTAGTTCTAAAGAGAGAACGTTAATTGAATAACTCTAACTAAAAAAAACTAAACCGGGTTTTTAAAACAAAACCGAGAAAGAACCAGATTGGACTGGGGCAACGGTTTATACCGGTCCAGGAGGTCCTTCATCGAAAACCGACATCAGCGTTGGATCGGGGCGGCGGCTCCGACAAGGTTGCAGACTCCGGCGAGTCCGGCGAGATGCGGCTGCGGCAGCGGGTCAAAGCGCGGCGGCGGCGCAGGCGAGCGGTGGTGGCGGC
>NC_041390.1:595590426-595597490 GCF_002162155.2 Triticum dicoccoides
CGGGACGCGGCGGCGGCGGTCGCCGTGCGGGAGGCGGACGGCGCGTCGGGCCGGCTGGGCCGTGGCCTGGCTGGCTGGGCCGGCCCAGTCCGGTCGGTCTGGAAGTTTTTTTCTCTTTTTTTAGAAAAAAAATTTAGCGGACAAACGAAATAATAGTAATAATAATAATAAATACCATAGGCAAATAGTATATCAAAGTTTTCAGAAAAAGATTTTCTATGACATGTACATTTTGGTAGCACCAAATAAAATCAAAAAAAATTCAAATAAAGCAAAGAATGCTACTGTTGCAATAAAACCTCATAAAAATCATTTTTAAAATAACAAAATGATTTCAAATTTATTTCTCTCCAATTTTCTATTGTAGGGAATCATTTTACCCTAATTTCCATATATTTTTATTTTGGAGAAAAATAATTTGAATAAAACCCAAATAACTCCAAATTGAAAATAATTTCAAAAGGACTTTTAATTTGATCCTTTGAAACTCCCAACTCATATTTCATATGTTTTGAAGAAGTCATTTTATCTTCTCTCGTGAAAATCATTGAGTTGCATAATGTTTCAGAATTTGAAAATAGTTCCAAATGAAATTCAAATATTTTCAACACCCCTTTTCATTTAAAAAATGGAAGAAGTCATGTCATCTTCTCTCCAAGGTTTTGTGGTGAAAAGAATTTGAATTCACGGAGATCATAAAAGCAAAATGAAAGTTTGGGAAAGTCCCTTTATTCCCTCTCATTTAACTTTCAAAAAGTTTCGAATTCACTCACTTTCACTCAAGCAATCACACAATCAATCAAATCTATCTATTTATTATAACATTCCAAAATTTAGAATTTTGGGATGTTACAAACCTACCACCCTTAAAATGAATCTCGTCCTCGAGATTCGGAGAGGCTAGCAAGAAATGGGTTAGGTTTGGGGGTCTTCTCAAAATCCATCGATCGTCACCGGGGTCTGGGGTTCTACCACCCTTAAAAGCATTGATACGGTTCCATCAATACTCATATACTCCATCCTTATTCTTGACAGGGCCGGTCTTCTCATATTCTCAGGAAAATTCCTTCTCTAGGCTCTTCCGGTAGTGGCATAACTTTTACCGCAATTCTTCTATCCTTTCATCTTGGTAAGGTTATTCGGAGACTGGGTCTTCTTAGCTGACGGGTCTGGCGCCAATGCTAAACAACTATCAATATCTCATGGTGGTCAACAATTTATGGTTTCTCCTGTAGGAAATGGGTCTGGGTTGAACCTCACCGTATAACCTACGGTTGGCAAAAGCTACCTTGTACAAGGGAAAATAATTGCTATACCATTCTAAGGTTTTAACAAGGTTTTGATCGTCATCTCTCTACTATAGGTAAGTCACTCAGATTTACCATCCCACATAGCAAGGCGAATAATAAGAATAAGTCGGTATGGTGATCAATCCATCCCGCACCCAAATCATTACCCTGTATATGGTTTAGCAAATCTCGCAAGCTATCCCTCGGTCATCCTCACAAGCACTGCAGAATTTCTCTTGTCGACGAACCAAGTTCGGATAAATCCATAGATTCTGCAAGCCAAACAAACATCTATCATTCCTTCACAACTCTCAGGTTTTGCGTAAACTCCTTTAAGATCGTCCGTCAATAATATCATAACTTCTTCCAGGATTCTTCCTTGAGCAAAAGTGTGCTTGCTTCTTGGCAGGTCTTGGGGCCTGTGGGTTATGGCCCATCTCATCACATGTAAACCTTGAACTCATCCTTTGGGCAACTGATCGTTATTCCAACATCTAACTTCCTAGTATTCTTAAATCCATCCAATTGTACTGCTTTCCTTCCTTCTATTGGCACCAAACTGGGATATGATTACTCAGACTCATCATGGAATTTCCATTGATACATATTTCCAACATCATACTTCCTTTATATCCAATAGTAATTCAGCTCTTCATCCTCGTGGGATATCCCACATACCGAGATAAAAACTTATACTTATGAAGTCCATACTCCACTTCGTGGAACATCATTATCCTTTCCAGGGTCAAGCGTCCTTACAGGGGAATATTGGTCATCTCTGCATGGCACTTCTTCAACTGGGAAACGTGAAACACATCATGAACTCCTGACAGTCCTTCGGGTGACTACAACTTGTTGGCCACTTCTCCGATACGCTCCAAAACTCGTTATGGTCCTACAAATCTCGGGGCTAACTTTCCCTTAACTCCAAATCGTTTAACTCCTCGCAGAGGGGACACACGAAGACATGCTCTATCTTCAATTTCATAGACTACCTCCTTGCATTTTTGAGTCTGCATAACTCTTCTGCCTGGACTGAGCTACCTTCAGTCTATCTTGAATCTACTTAACATTCTCTTCTGACTCCTTGATCACATTTGGTCCAAACAACTGACGGTCTCCAACTTCATCCCATATCAATAGTGTCTGGCTCCTTCTCCCATACAAAGCTTCAAAAGGGGCCATCTTCAAACTGGCTTGGTAACTCTTGTTGTATGAGAACTCCGCGTAAGGTAGATTATCATCCCTACTAGATCCATAATTCTATCGCACACGCTCTCAACATGTCCTCTAGAATCTGATTGACTCTCTTGGTCTATCCATCTGTCTGCGGATAAACGGCTGTACTGAACTCTAGCCTAGTACCCAAAGTTTGGTGCAGCTGATTCCAAAACTTTGAAGGAAACTATGTTCCTCTATCTGATACGATGATCCTCGGAACTCCATGCAGACATACGATCCTGGTCAAATATATCTTGGCCAACTTCGCATTTGTATAGGTGGTTTTCACTGGGATAAAGTGAGCCACTTTGGTCAAGCGAATCAACTACTACCCAGATAGAATCATATCCTGATCGGATTATGGGAAATCCTGTAATGAAATCCTTGCCAAGCTTATCCCACTTCCATTCGGGTATCGGCATAGGTTGTAGTAATCCTGCTGGCTTCTGATGCTCTGCTTTTACTTTCTCTGCCATACATCACCTACGACTACATACTCTGCAATATCCTTCTTCATACCAGTCCACCAGAAACGCTCCTTCAAATCCAAATACATCTTGGTGTTTCCAGGGCGAATCGAGTATGGTGAGTCATGAGCCTCCTGAAGTATTTACTTCCCGATCTTTGCATTATTGGGCACATATACACGGTCCTCGAACCATAAGGTGTCGTGCTCATCCTTACGAAAACCTTTGGCCTTTCCTTTTCTCATCCTCTCTTTTACCTTAGCAATATCTTTGTCATCCTTCTGAGCTTCACGGATCTTTCCCAACAATGTAGACTGAACTTCCATTGCTACAACAAAACCTTTGGGAACAATCACCAACCGAAGTTCCCTGAGATGCTCGGCTAACTCCTTTGGTAATCCTCCGCTTATGAGGGTATTTGTCCTTGTTTTCATTATGGTTGTGTCCTATTTCTCCACAAAGCTTGTATGCACAAGGTTTCTTCATAACCTTTCCATAAGGCCTCAACTTCTGGGACACAAGACGAGATCTTTGCAGAGTCAACTTAAATTCTTCCCAAGTGGTTACTCTTTGCCATCCATTGATGGTTTGGTACATCCTCCACCAAGTAGCAGCAACTCTTACAAAGCTGTGAAGAGCATGCTGGGCCATATCCTTTCCGGCTATCGTGTTATACTCCATATGATCTTCCATGTTTTGGATCCATCGGTCTGTCTCCAATTGACTTATTGGTCCAGAAAAATATGGGCTCATCTCCATTCATCCTCTATTGGGTCCATGGGTTTTGGGGTGGGATAAGAGAGCTCGAGAGGGATGCACACAATACAAACAAAAGTTTTGAAAAGACAGATTTTAATTATGGCTGCTGGAAGAAAACATCAAACAAGTGAGAGCTCACAAACGTCGCATCTAACGTAGGTATATAATAGGGGTTTGGTCTTCTAAAGGTCAATAAATCTTCAAAGTCGCAAAACTCTTCAAGTCTTGTTCATGTCTCCGATGGCTTCTTCCGATCATGCTTGTCATTCTCAAGTTCTTTTGCCAGATCATCTCTGTTGACACGAAGTCTCTCGTGACATCCTTTAATATTTTCAAGCTGCGTTCCAAACTTATGGGTTTCAACATCCTTGGCATGAACCATGGTACTACTGTCCTTCAGTTCCTGACAAATCTACGGTATTCTCGAGGTTTTGCTCCTCCAGCTTGGCTACTTTCAACTTCTGGGTCCTGAGTTCTTCACGAAACGCTTTCTCGTCAAATACGGCTTCTTGCATGTCCATCTTAACTTGTTGATGTAACACTCCAGATCCTGGGGATACACCAGCTAAGGTTAAAACTTCATCTTTTACTGATAGGTGCTCCACCAGCCTTCTACCATCCAATCCTTCCGTGCATATGCATGCTTAACTCAGCACGGTGACAAATAGCATAAGCGGGCGATATCATCATGGATAGCCATGTTTCTTCCCTTGCCATTTCCATGAGCTATCATTCCATAGTTGATATCTCCTGCCTTAGGGTTTCTTGACAAAAACTTTGAGTTCTAATTCTCCATGCTCCGGTCTTTCTCTGATACACCTTGATCTCGGGTATTGACAGCTTCCATAGTCTGCCAAGTTCCATAGGGGTAGCCTTACTAGGTCAAATCTGGGAATTCTTCAGAGCCTTCAAATTCTCCTAGTATTCCCAATTCTTCAACCATTGTAGTTTCCATTATTCAGATGCACGGTAAAATCCTCTTCATTCCGAAGTGGTCATAGTTGTCCAATATCCTGTACTTCTTGGAGTGGTCTCATCAGCCGAATCTTCGAGTGGTCAAAAGGGAAAAAGGGGTATGGTCTCACTAAAAGGGAATATTTGAATAAGCTCAGAAGAGAGGAGAGGAGAGATAAAAGATCTTTTTGAAAAGAAAGTTTGTAGAGAAAAATCTTTTCTATGGGCTTGCTAGTTTCTAGGGTCACATTCTACAGTCAACATGTGCTCTGATACCATCTTGTAGCGACCCGACCTCAGATGGTCAAGTCTCTGTGCTTAAGTGTCATCCCTGGATCGGTATGCTGACACACATAGTACTCGAGGATTTATAACAGAGGTAAATCACATGTATAAAATAACGTAAATACTATTACCTCAATCCAAAGAGCAGAACTAACAAGGTTGTGGATTCCCATCAACACCAACGGCAAAATTGAGTGTAGAAATCATAACCCTAACGTATCACTTACTCGTCATAAGAAAAATCCTGCAACATGAGACGTTGCAGCCACAAAGGGTCAGTACATTGAATGTACTGGCAAATTCACACTGTATAGCAATGCTGAAATATGGCTATCACTACATGCATATTTTGCTGGTGGAAAAGCTCTATGGTTATCAAGTTTTTGCGAAAAGCCAATTTTTCCCTACTGCAAAGGAATATATTTTACTTAACTACAAAGTTGGTTGAAAATATTGAGAAGGTAAACCCCCTCTCAATCCCAATTAAAAGTAAGCATTAACAACCCAACAAATTATTTAAGTAACATGATGAGATCAATATGATAATCCAAGAACCAGATACTCAAGATGTCCACAACTGGGGACATGGCTAACCATGATTAGTTTGTACACTCTGCAGAGGTTTGTGCACTTTTCCCCACAGGACTCGATCTCCTCCATTGGATTTCTCGCACTACATGGTGTTTGAGAAACGGATGACCAAGACACAGTCTTTCAGAAGCGTTAGCACCTTACGATGGGTAGACCGGTACACCTACATCCCCTACATCTGCTAGTCTACCACTGCAAGAGTTCACACAACTTAATCAACTATGCTAGATCCCATAATAGCTTGTGGCTGCACACGGAAGTTTCTAGCATGAATAATCTTATGATCCCTTTGAGCCTAGGTGGCAGTCCATAGGAGAATTACACGATACCCCGGGATTTCCAAAAATACAGGCAATCACTGGAATCCCCAAGCGCCTCAATCCACCCAGATGTGTATTTAAGTTGCCACCTTAAGTTGAACCATTACTTAACGATCTCACATCTGTCATGGATACACTCAAACCCAATCCACATCTACGAGGATAGCATGACAATATAAGCATACCGTAATAGTAACTTCCAAGGTTTGAATACTGGGCAATAGGTTCCTACCTCATCAACTACTTCCTAATACCCACATGTTATCAATTCCTAACCATGCAATGTTTGAGGGTGAAACTAATGCATAACAACTGGGTATGAAAGGGATATGATCAAAGTGTGAACTTGCCTGCAATGTTGATGAATATGGTTCACACTCAAAACTCTTGATAGCTCTACTCGTCACACTCTGGTCAATCTATCGTAAGCAAGCAATAGTAACCACACATAAGCAATCACTCAAAAGATCTGAAAGAACGAAGAACAATTCAGAAAACATCAAAATCAAGCAAATAACTCTAGCAACATAAAGCAATTTCTAATATTACCAAAATTATGTGACTTTGTCCTTATCAGAAAGTTTAGGTCAAGAGCTTCAATTCGCAAAAAGAATCAACTAAAATGGAGTTATAAAACTCGAGTTACGATCAAACGAAGTTTGAATACAAAACTATTTGAATTCAAATTATAAAAATTTCAAAAACATGTTCAAGTTGTTTTACTGGATAAAGGGGGTCATAACAAAGAAGTGGGCATTGGTTTCGTTGGATTTGGATAAACGAGTAAAAAGTTGCGGTCATTTGAAAACCAGGGGCTAATTTGTAAAATAAAACCTAGCGAATAGGTCCTTGGCAGAAAACTAAAATAAAACAAAAAGAAAAAATAATGAACGTTTGATAACTAGTTCTAAACAGAGAACGTTCATTGAATAACTCTAACTAAAAAAACTAAACCGGGTTTTTAAAACAAAACCGAGAAAGAACCAGATCGGACCGGGGCAATGGTTTATAATGGTTCGGGCGGTCCTTCGTCGAAAACTGGTAGCGGCGGCTTGGATCGGGGCGGCGGCTCTGGCGAGGCTGCAGACTCCGGTGAGTCCGGCAAGATGCGGCAGCGGCAGCGGGGCAAAGCGCGGCAGCAGCGCAGGCGAGCGGTGGTGGCGGCGTGGCGCGTGCGG
>NC_041390.1:595598015-595622267 GCF_002162155.2 Triticum dicoccoides
GCGGGGCGGCGGACGGCGGCGAGTGTGGCGCGGCGGCGGCGGTCTGCGCGACGGCGGCGCATTGCGGCGGAAGGCGGCGAGATGCGGGGAGGAGAGAGAGGAGGGGCTCGGGGCTTCGGATTTTATAGAGGGGAGGGGCGGTGCGAAGCTTGAAGGAGGGGGCAGCGTAAGGCGGCGGGGCATGTCCCGGTCGGGCATGGGGCGTGGCGGCGGCGGTCGCCGTGCGGTAGGCGGATGGTGCGTCGGGCCGGCTGAGCCGTGGCCTGGCTGGCTGGGCCGGCCCGGTCCGGTCGGGCCAGAAGATTTTTTTTCTCTTTTTTTAGAAAAAAACATTTAGCAGACAAACAAAATAATAGTAATAATAATAATAAATACCATAGGCAAATAATATATCAAAATTTTCAGAAAAATATTTTCTACGAAATGTACATTTTTGTAGCACCAAATAAAATCTAAAAAAATCAAATAAAGCAAAGAATGCTATTGTTGCAATAAAACCTCATAAAAATCATTTTTAAAATACCCAAATGATTTCAAATTTATTTCTCTCCAATTTTCTATTGTAGGGAATCATTTTACCCTAATTTCCATATATTTTTATTTTGGAGAAAAATAATTTGAATAAAACCAAATAACTCCAAATTGAAAATAATTTCAAAAGGACTTTAAATTTGATCCTTTGAAACTCCCAACTCATATTTCATATGTTTTGAAGAAGTCATTTTATCTTCTCTCGTGAAAATCATTGAGTTGCATAACGTTTCAGAATTTGAAAATAGTTTCGAATGAAATTCAAATATTTTCAACACCCCTTTTCATTTAAATAAATGGAAGAAGTCATGTCATCTTCTCTCGAGGGTTTTGTGGTGAAAAGAATTTGAATTCATGGAGATCATAAAAGAAAAATGAAAGTTTGGGAAAGTCCTTTTATTCCCTCTCATTTAACTTCCAAAAAGTTTTGAATTCACTCATTTTCACTCAAGAAATCACATAATAAATCAAATCTATCTATTCAATATAACATTCCAAAATTTAGAATTTTGGGATGTTACATATATGGTCTTGAACCCGAGGCTGCTGAGGCAGCTGGATCATAGAATCAACTTTCTTGCCTTTCCTCGCTCTCTTCCTAGGCTTCTTTGCCGCAAGGTCTTCTATAATACGTTGAGCCTACGGAGGCGGCAATTTAGGCACCGACTCATGACGCTCAAACCCTGAGTAGGCGCCAGTATAGACTTACTGTTGAGTGCCATCGTCATCCTCGTCCTCATCCATGGCGACGTCATCAACGACTAATGGAGCCTCTTCCTAACCACGCCCGCTATCACCCAACCCGACACCCGACGCTAATTGGGTAGGTGGGGTGTTGATGTTCATACCTTGCTGAGGCTGCGTGCTCGTGGGTGTGCTCCCGGCCGCCTCCAGACGAAGCAGACTCTTTGGCCACAACAGGACCCACCCATTGCAACAATCGCCAAGCCGCCGCGGGGTCTCATCGTCACCCCCCCTAGTACCAGAGGAGGCAAATTCTCGTGGCCTGGTTTGACACTGGCCACGGAAACCTTGAAGACGTTCGGGGGGATCGACCGGCTGTGGAACAATGGTTCCTTCGGCTTCATTATCGTTGCCTTCCCCACATCCACCTTCTGGTCGCCGATGGTGTACAATATGGTACACGGGGTTTCGTCGGCCTGCAAAGAAAAGTCTGCGACGTGAGACATCCGAAAGGAAACAAAAACGGGAGATTATACATTTATTAAAGGGGTCAGTGTGACAGATACCGTGAGGGCGTCGAGCTCAGCCAAAGACGAAGCACCGCCGAGCACGTCCGGTGCGGGAGCAGGTGCAGCTGCAGGTGCTGGTGCAACGCTAGTCGAGCTGCTCCCCAAGAAGTTAGCAAGGGGAAAGTCCGCTGCATTTTTTTCTAGATTTTTCCTGGTCCAATTGAAAATGGCCGGAACCAAGGAAGTAGACATATCTACAACCATCTATTTTGCGTCAGCTACCGCTGTTGCGACTGTCTGAGATGATTTCTTCTCAACCGCAATCTCAACCTTCTTATCGATGTTTTCTTCGGTTAACCTCCGTCTTCCCTTTCTCTCCTCCTTGGTCTCACTGTAGTACTTCTTCCACGTGGCGACGTCTCCGACACCGTGCACGCGTCCATGCGACGGTCGATTATCCACCAGGAGTCGTTTCAATATGGTCAACGCCCGGTTGAATGGAGTGCCCCACTTGGGCCTCGCCAACGCCTCAGACGGCGAGTCGCTTTCGGCCGCAATTCTGTGCTGCTCTCTCTGCAAAAGGCACAAGGATCATTTACAAATATGACTAACGTGTAGTCGAACTGATCAAAAACTAAAATTACCATCAGTTTAATGAACTCCGTCGTGACCGCCTTCGTCTCGAAAACCTTCTTCACTGGGTCCCAACAATGCCGGGCCCTGAGGACGTCATGCTCCTGCGGGACGGTGAACTCCGCCAAGGGGTCTGGAATGCCCAGACTCGTGACTTCTGCGTCCTCCTTGGCCCATATGGACCTCTTCTCGCTGTAACCACGGCTTCCGAGGTGGTGGCACCCAATGTTCCTCTATTGAAGCCCCTTCATGTACTTCGACTTTTTTGGCATCTTCGGCCTCACAAGCCGCCTTGAATATTTCAAATTGCTCTGTCATGACTGTCGGATTATCCTTTACAATCTTGGAGTATGGTTCCTTTTTGTCGATCTTTGCTTTCACCCTTGTTTTCCAGGCGGCCAACGCGTCGCTAAACTTGGACATGGCGTGTTTGTTTATCTTATTCATTGCCGGGTCCTTATCTGCATCTTTATAATCCTTTTCATTCCGGCCCGGGAACAAGAATATCTGGTGCAGCTTCTTTAGGAGGGAGGGCCTCATATTATCTATCTTCTGTAGTTTCTCATCGTTGATGGTGGCGCTTGTCCGTACGATGTAGCCTATTTGATTACCGTAGCACGTGCGCACTTCCTCAGGCGCGGTTGGCTCAAAATTGCCGTCGTCCATCGACATGACCACCAGTCTAGTAGTCCTGAGTTTGTTAGGAAGCCGTTGCCTCTTTGCTTTTGGTTGTACACTGGCTCTGCTCCCCGAGGGAGCGCCGGCCTTAGTCTCAGCGCCGGTATCGATGCCGGTCCGAGTCTCAGCGCCGGTCTCAGTCTCAGCGCCGGTCTCAGTCTTAGCATCGATCTGCATGTCGGTCTCAGTCCCTGATATGACCAGTGGGCCCATCAACAACATCGGTTGATCGTCGGCCAGGCTCAAAAATTCGTCTGCCGCTAGGTAGACATCGTCGCAATAACCAGAACCCTGTCCTTCATCGTTGCTAGCCATGTTTCCTATGACTAAATCTAGTCAATTAATTCTATACCTATTAAAATGAATAGTGACATAAAAAAGGCCTATGTTTTGCAGGAACGTTGACTCCTTCCCGGTGCGGCAAATCCCAGGCACTCGACATGTCCTAGTTTGTAGCACAAGTCACGCCGAAATTCACGAAAAATTTCGGCATGACCTTTGCTAAAAAAGTGGACAAATCGAGAACCTAAAATTTGCCGGAACGGAAATGAATCAACATTCCGGCAAAACATTGGCCACTCAGATTCATTCCCTGGAAACAACAAAAGGCCACTTGGGCACAATCGAAACATGGGCAAACACAATTGAGGAATTTGCATATATCCTGACCACTTCAAATTTGCACGTCCTAGCGTTTGAAACTTCAAGAAAATCTACACAAATATCATGCTCTCTTAAACTTCAATTCAAAAACCAAATATAGATTATATTCAGTTAACTACTGAACTAAACTTTACTCTAAACTAAACCCTACTGCCCTAATTAACATCTAGTTAAACAAACTCATTAAAAAACGGAACCCTACTGAACTAATTAACGTCTACATTATCTACTACTTAACATCTATTATTACCATAACTAAAAAAATCAACATTATCTACTACTTAACTTTAACATCTATTAACTAAAAAGAATGGGTGGGGGCGCTTACAGAGAGGGGAGAGACGGTGGCGGGGAGGTGCTCGGAGACGGAGGTAGGGGCGGCGAGGGCGGGCTCAGGATCGGGACGTGGCTGTCCTGGCGGGCTCGGGGGCGGTGAGGTCGAGGGAGGCGATGGTGAGGTCGAGGGTGGCCCGAGAGGCGGCGACGGCGAGGCTGGGCGGCCTCGGGCGGCGGTCATGAGGATGAGCACGGCGTCGACGCCAGCAGGAGATGGCGGCGAAGTGGGGGCGACGGCGAAGTGGGGGAGACGGCGCCGAAGTGGGACGAGGGATCAATTTGAGGAGAAGTGGTGGCCGGGGGGAAACCGTTTTTGGTTAAGTCAAAAGTAGTGGTAGCGCATTACATAAAATGCGCTATAGCTAAGTTAGCTATAACGCGTTTCTGAGAATGCGCTACTCCTACGTCTT
This sequence comes from Triticum dicoccoides, assembly GCF_002162155.2. NCBI lineage: Eukaryota > Viridiplantae > Streptophyta > Magnoliopsida > Poales > Poaceae > Triticum > Triticum dicoccoides. The sequence continues at coordinate 595,602,460 of NC_041390.1, forward strand.
CATCATTTTTTCCCTTTTTTCATTTATTTTTCTTTACATTTTACATTTTTCCTTTCTCCTTTTTCTATTTCTTTCATTCTTATTTACTTTTCTATTCGTTTTTCATTTTATTTTATTTTCATTAGCAGTAGCGCTTTACGCGTAAATGCGCTGCTATAAGTGTATTAGCGGTAACGCGGCTAAATGATTGGAATTATAGTAGTAGCGAGTTTTGGGTGAGACGCCCTACTGATATATGTCCATCTGCAGCGTGCTTATTTTGCACGTGCTAGTGCTGTCTAGCAGTAGCATGCTTTTTTAACGAGCGCTACTGCTAAAGTTCTGTGTATAATGTTTTCCCTAGTAGTGTTTACTGGGTTATCAACTATAGAACAATGAAATATGTGCTTGAAAAATATGACGGCTGGCATGGTGCCATGGTATGGCCTCACCGTACCCTGGTTAAAAGCTGAGAAGGTTTGATTTATGTCGTCATGCACGCCCTTCATAAATCGAACCATCACCGAGGAAGTCCAATGCTTTCGAGAGGGAAATCACCAAGATTGAAGGGGAATCCAAATTTCCGTCCTAGTTTGTCTTTCAGATTTTTTTCCAACGATCAACACACCGTCTCAAATGAAACGTGTTCAAATTTGACATTTTTTCGAACCCATTTACCATATTTAGGGGATTGTGTGCATTTTCTAGGCATTAATTATGCACATAATTCAACTTCGAACAATCGGTGCATGAAAAGGTGCACAAGAACGGTCTGGAAATCCATGCTCGTGCTATACAAAAAATGGTTGGAAAACGTGACGCCTGGTGTGGTGCCATGGTATGGCCTCACCATGCCCCCGGTAAAAATTGGAGAATGTTTTCCTTATGTCGTGATGTGCGCCATTCATAAAATGAACCATCATCCAAGGAAGTTTCATGGTTTCGAGGGGGAAATCACCAAGATTGAAGGGGGATCCAAAGTTCCTTTGTCCTTTGTCCACGAGTTTTTTCTATGATGAGCATACAACCTGTAAATCACTGTGTTCAAATTTGGCACTTTTCCGGATTCATTTGCCATATTTAGGGGATTATTTGCATTTCCTAGGCATTGATGCGCATAATTCAAGTGCAAGCAATCGATGCATGAAAGGGTCCAGAAGAATGGCCTAGAAAACCATGCTCGTGCCATTTAGTAAATTCTCATGCCTTTTCCAAGGAATGGACAGATATTTCAATGAAATGTGTGGCAATAGTCAACCACAAATATTTGTTTGTTGGGTTTTCAACTATAGGAAAAATGAAATAAATGCTTTGAAAACATGACGCCTGGCATGGTGCCATGGTATGACCTCACCATGCCCTGGTAAAAATTTGAGAAGGTTTGGCTTATGTCGTCATGCACGCCCTTCATAAATCGAACCATCACCGAGGAAGTTCCATGCTTTCGAGAGCGAAAATCCCCAATATTGAAGTGGAATCCTAATTTCCGTCCTAGTTTGTCATTCAGTTTTTTTCCAACGATCAACATACCGCCACAAATGCAACGTGTTCAAATTTGACATTTTCCCGGGCTCATTTACAATATTTAGGGGATTATGTACATTTTCTAGGCATTAATGGACATAATTCAAATTCTAACAATCGGTGCATGAAAAGGTGCACAAGAACGGTCTGGAAAACCATGCTCGTGTTATTTAGCACATTCTCATGCCTTTTACAAGGAATGGGCAGATATTTCAAGGAAATGTGTGCCAATAGTCAACCATAAACGCGTCGCTTACTTGGTTAACAACTATACAAAAAATGAAACACATGGATGGAAAACATGACGCCTGCCTTGGTGCCATGGTATGGCCTCACCATGCCCTGGTAAAAATTGGAGAATGTTTTCCTTATGTCGTGATGCACGCCTTTCATAAATCGAACCATCATCGAGGAAGTTTCATGATTTCAAGGGGGAAATCACCCAGATTGAAGGGGGGGGGGTCCAAATTTCATTTGTCCTTTGTCCACGAGTTTTTTTTCTACGATGAACATACAACCTGCAAATTACCGTGTTCAAATTTGGCACTTTTCCAGGGTCATTTGCCATATCTAGGCATTAATGCGCATAATTCAAGTTCAAACAATCGATGCATGAAAGGGTCCACAAGAACGCCTAGAAAACCATGCTCGTGCCATTTAGTAAATTCTCATGCCTTTTACAAGGAATGGACAGATATTTCGATGAAATGTGTGGCAATAGACAACCACAAATGTCTGTTTGTTGGGTTTTCAACTATAAAAAATGAAATAAATGCTTAGAAAACATGATGCCTGGCATGGTGCCATGGTATGACCTCACCATGACTTGGTAAAAATTTGAGAAGGTTTGTGTCGGTGTCAAAATCGGCGGATCTCGGGTAGGGGGTCCCGAACTGTGCATCTAGGATCAATGGGTAACAAGAAACAGGGGACACGATGTTTACCCAGGTTCGGGCCCTCTCTATGGAGGTAATACCCTACTTCCTGCTTGATTGATCTTGATGATATGAGTATTACAAGAATTGATCTACCATGAGATCGTAGAGGCTAAACCCTAGGAGCTAGCCTATGATTATGATTGTGTATGAGATTGTCTATTGACTAGCCTGGCCTCGGTTTATATAATACACTAGAGGCCTAGGATAACAAGAGTCCTAGCCAAATACACCGGTGGGGAGGAGTCCTTGTCTTGATCGCCAAGTCTTGTGGAATCTTCCTTGTATGCGGCAGCTGTCCGAACTGGCCCATGAGTATACGGCCATGGGGGTCCTCGGCCCAATCTAACAGATCGGGAGATGACGTGGTGAGTACCACCTAGTCCAGGACACCGTCAGTAGCCCCCTGAACCGGTCTTCAAGTTAGGGATGCTCCTCTATTCTTCCGAACTGTTCTTCATCTTCTGTCGTCGGTCTTGAAAACTGGTTCAACAAATCTTCTCATCTTCGATCTTGAGGATCGCCAAAGTGAATCCGAAGAGTTTACACGTCGGGTATCCGAGGAGCCCCCTTAAGTTTCCGGCCTTTATCAATGCCTTGTTATTTTTATGCCACACCTCCGGTTTAAAGTTGTTCCCGGGAGGCAGTGTCCTCTTGCGTCCGAGCTCTAACTTCGGACTGCATTCGATGTATCTTTTTCAGCCGAGCACCAATGCTGGACTGCTTCTGAGCCCCAGCGCCGAAATGTATCCGAGCTCCAACGATGGACTGTGTCCAAGCTCCAACGCCGGACTATATCCAAGATGTCATAGATCATCTTGGTCCAAAAAAGTTGAAGGAGTTTAGCCGAGCTTAACACCGGAAATGCCCTCTATGGAGCTAGCCGCTAGCGCCCGAGCTTTATGCCGGACTACTTCCAAGGTGGTGCACCACCTCGACCGCGGGCTGATTTTTTGTGAATATTTTTAATTGGTGCAGTTTATTCCCTGCCGATGTATATCCAGTAGCCCTCAAGGTGTGTGTTAGTCTAAAACCTGAGATGCACCTGAAGGCAAGCATAAAACCGCTGTTCCCAGTAGCCCCTGGGACTCAGGTCGATGCGTGAAGTCGGCCTGAGGATCAACTCCTAGCTCGGCATCATACATAGAAATAAAAATGCAGTGTAATATATTAGAGGTAATAGTGATCGGCGAATGGGCCCCTGAGAGAGGGTCGTGAGAAGTCGCCGCGATATATTAGCTTGATGCCAGATAGGTCCAGATGGTACTTATTGTTGTCTAAAGACGCGCTTTCCCATAGTTCAATCAAGCCGAACACTGAGCCCTTTGAATTTTCTGCGTTGAATAGGCAATGCAGTAGCCCCCGAGACACTGGTCGGGTGGCAACACCAGATTAGGGGATCGATGTACCCCTTTAATATTTGTAAATAATGAGCGCAAAGCCCAGTAGCCCCCAAGCCTTAATGTGGGCATGGGTGGCCGAATTAAGGATCCATATCCAGAGTAAAATCACAGATTATGTGTAATGATTCTATGTATCCAAGTACTTTACATCATTATTTTGACTCCATTGCGACCATTTATCAGTTGAAAGTGGCCCATCATCGGCCTCTACCCCTTGGTAGATACTACGCAGGGTGTTTCTGCAATAACAAAACAACCCTTGGCCGACGTCTCGGTGCCCGAAGGTGGTTGTGTTAGCGGAAACGAGGCAATCATATATGCGGGGTTTATAACTTTAGTTTAGTCATAGGAGCTTTAAACTGGGGAAGCTAGCTATGAGCCCCCGGTTAGTGTTCGGCGACATCCGAGGTCAAGCCGTAAACATTTCGGCCAATGTTATGAATGGCCCGTCATTTAACATAGTCATCGGATCGCCGACCTGTTTATGCCTATTGTGATAGTCAGTTTTCGGCTTTCTCCACTGAGGTGCTTAACCATGCGAGCTGGAATCACAATCGCAGTGGTTCTCCCTTGGCACACCTAGCCGAACAAAGTGGAACGTAGGAGGCAAAGCACAGGAGCCGGGCAACCCAACTATTGACCGAAGACACAATTCGAAATTGATGCATATATGGCAATATCCGAGAGTGTTTTTACCGAATCTCTAAAGGTGTCTGGCGTTGCACTACGAGACTAATGCTGGAAACACACAAATAGTTTAAAAATGCCATAGGCTTGGAAAACCAAAAAACGGCAGTGAAAACCTGACGTCCGAAGAAGATCAATTGTTCGGTGCCAATCTGAAAAATGGACTTTAGAAAAAAAGTGCTTCTGTCGTGCTTTAACATGACACATCCTATCTCAAGACTTCAAGCGGGCCAGCCTATGGCTTCAACCTCCTATCCCGAAGGCGTTGTACTACTCATTAGGCCAGTTTAGCAAACTAAACTCTAGCGGCTTTGAGAGAGAAATTAGGCTCCCCGGCTAGTGACCAAACACCCGTGTCGAAAAAAGGAGTGATAAATAATAATAATAAAAACTTTGCAACGACTAAGAAGAAGAACACTTATTATAAAACGGCTCATATAAATTTAAGAGCCCCCAAGTGACTTGGGTAAAAGAATTTTATGTATAATGATTGTATGTACTGAAGTACTTATATCATATCTATGTTCACCCGAACTTTAAACGCGTCTTAACCGACCATCCGCTTCTCCCTCTTAGGCCAAGGGCCGAAAAGTGTTATGTACTCCACCTTTCGAGAATATCGACAGTGTTTCCGATAACCAGGTGAAAGTGCAACTATCCCTAGGTGGTTTTGGTAATTCATAACAACATATAGCTCATTGAGCTAATGCTATTCCAAGATGATCATTTCAGGAAAGCTCAATGATTGGCATGGCATGGATGGTGAAAGTGGAACCCTCAAAATGCTAAGTACAAAGGATTGGCTCTAGCTCATATGCTCAAGACTCTTCATTTTACATTTTAGTGATCCAAGATCACATTGAGTCCATAGGAAAAGCCAATACTATCAAGGAGGGATGAGGTGTTGCTTAATGAGCCTCTTGCTTCATGTGCTTAATGATATGCTCCAAAATCCTCATTTACTTTCCCATATCCACATTTGATCTAAACACAAAGCCAAACACGGCCCTACCGATTCTTTCAACCCGGCGCCACTGAGTTTCACTTGTCATAGCCATTGCCAAACCCTAAACAAATCGGTTCTACCAATAGGGATCTTGGTCTCACCGAGATGGGATTGCAATTTCTCTGTTTCCCTTTTGTAACTTTTCGGTCTCACCGAAAGAGCGGATCGGTCCCACCGAGATTGCAATGTAAACTCACTGTTTCCTTTTCGTAACATTTCGGTCTCACCGAGAAGAGTGAATCGGTCCCACCGAGTTTACCTGACCAACCCTCTGGTTAGCTTATTACCAAATCGGTCTCACCGAGTTTGTGTAATCGGTCTCAGCGAGATTACGTTATGCCCTAACCCTAACCATATCATTCCTACCGAGTTGCATGTCAGTCCCACCAAAAATCTCTAATGGTCACTATGTTTACTATTTTGGTCCAACCGAGTTTGTTGATTAGGTCCCACCGAGATTGGTAAATTGTGTGTAACGGTTGGATTTTGTGTGGAGGCTATATATACCCCTCCACCTCCTCTTCACTCATGGAGAGAGCCATCAGAACACATCTACACTTCCAACTCATATGTTCTGAGAGAGAACCACCTACTCATGTGTTGAGGCCAAGATATTCCATTCCTACCACATGAATCTTGATCTCTAGCCTTCCCCAAGTTGCTTTCCACTCAAATCTTCTTTCCACCAAATCCAAATCCTGTGAGAGAGAGTTGAGTGTTGGGGAGACTATCATTTGAAGCACAAGAGCAAGGAGTTCATCATCAGCACACCATTTGTTACTTCTTGGAGAGTGGTGTCTCCTAGATTGGCTAGGTGTCACTTGGGAGCCTCCGACAAGATTGTGGAGTTGAACCAAGGAGTTTGTAAGGGCAAGGAGATCGCCTACTTCGTGAAGATCTACCGCTAGTGAGGCAAGTCCTTCATGGGCGATGGCCATGGTGGGATAGACAAGGTTGCTTCTTCGTGGACCCTTCGTGGGTGGAGCCCTATGTGGACTCGCGCAACCGTTACCCTTCGTGGGTTGAAGTCTCCATCAACGTGGATGTAGGATAGCACCACCTATCTGAACTACGGGAAAAACATCCGTGTCTCCAATTGCGTTTGAATTCTCCAAACCCTTCCCTTTACATTCTTGCAAGTTGCATGCTTTACTTTCCACTTCCAATATACTCTTTGCATGCTTGCTTGAATTGTGTGATGATTGCTTGACTTGTCCTAAAGTAGCTAAAATCTGCCAAGAACTAAAATTGGGAAACGGTTATGTTTTTATTTGGTCAAGTAGTATCACCCCCCCTCTAGACATACTTCCGATCCTATAAATGGTATCAGAGCTTTGGTCTCCATTTGCCTTGATTTCCATAGATTTTGGTGGTCATAGTCTTGGTTTCACAACCTAGGAGAGTATGGCGTCTAGCGAGGGAAATTATCACCGTAGTGGTCCTTACTTTGATGGTACTAATTTTGCTAGTTGTAAGCATAAAATGAAAATGCATATTCTTGGACATAACCCCGCCGTTTGGGCTATTGTGTGTGTTGGTTTGCAAGGTGACTTCTTTGATGGGAAAGAACCAAACCGTGAAGCTACCGCGGATGAGTTGAAGATGTTGCAATACAATGCTCAAGCTTGTGATATTCTCTTCAACGGATTGTGCCTCGAAGAATTCAACAAAATCAGCCATCTTGAGAATGCAAAGGAAATTTGGGACACTTTGATTGATATACGCGAAGGTACCGACTCCGTCAAGGAATCCAAATTGGATGTTCTTCAAAGTCAACTTGACAAGTTCAATATGAAGGATGGTGAAGGTGTCGCTGAAATGTACTCTAGGCTTGCTCTCATCACAAATGAGATTGCCGGCCTAGGGAGTGAAGAGATGACCAATAGATTCATCATCAAGAAGATTCTAAGAGCCTTGGATGGAAAATATGATACCATGTGCACATTGATCCAAATGATGCCCAATTACAAAGATCTCAAGCCAACGGAGGTCATTGGAAGAATTGTTGGTCCTGAGATGTCACTTAAGGATAAAGAGGAACTTCACAACAAATCAAGTGGTGCCTACAAAGCCTCATGTGAAGCCCCTACATCATCAAGTGATAAACAAAACTTCAATGAAGAATTGAGCTTAATGGTGAAAAACTTCAACAAGTTCTACAAGAGTAGAAGCAAAGATAGAAGCTCCAAGTCAAGGTCCTACAATGACAAAAGATCTTCTAGTCGAGAGTGAAACTGCTACAATTGTGGAAGACCCGTACACTATTCCAATGAGTGTACGGCTCCCTACAAGAGAAGAGAAGGCTCTCCAAAAAGAAGAAGCAAAAGAGAAGAATCACCACCAAGAGAGAGAAGGAGTAGAGATGATCGTTATGAACGAAGACACTCACGGACAAGCAAGGATTCGGAAAGGAAGGAAAAATCATCAAGGAGCTACACAAAACAAAGACATCAAGCTCATGTTGGTGAATGGGTATCCGGCTCCGACTCCGACAACCACTCCGAGAGAAGTTATCACTCCAATTCCGAATATACTCAAGATGAAGGTGTTGCCGGTCTAGCACTTGTGTCAACCAACTCCTACGACATATTTGACTCGCCAAATGAAGGAATTGGAAGATGCTTCATGGCCAAAGGTCCTAAGGTAACACACCCCGAGTATGTTGATTTTAATAGTGATGAAGATGACTTGTTAGGTGATGATGATTTACTTGCTGATAACTCTAGTGATGAATACTATGATGAAACGTCAAATAATCATGCTAATCAAGATAAAATGAATGAAAATGATAAGGAGAAGATTGAGGCTCTAACTAAAGAACTAAACACTCTTAAGTTAGCTCATGAAACTATCTTCGAAGATCATCGAGAACTTTTAAGAGCTCATGAGAAGTTACGCTTTGAAAAGCTCAATCTTGAGCAAGAGCATGAGTTTTTAAAGGCAATCAATGATGATATCCGCAAGAAAAGTTCTTCTTACATTGCCAAGCGTTTACTCTTATCCACTTACATGCCTCAAGTCAAGTCTAGTAACAAGAACAAGAAAGATTCTTCCTCTAGTAGTAACAATGATCATGCTAAATCCAATATTGTTGGTTCTAGTAGTTCTCTTGATTCCACTAATGATTCTCTTAGCCAAGTTACACTTGAGCAAGAAAATAGCTTATTAAAGGGAATTATAGAGAAAGGAGTGTACAAAAGCCTTGTCGGGAGTAAGCAATTCGAGGAAATTGTGCGCAAGCAAGGAAGGCATCGGAAGAATCAAGGTGTTGGTTTTGAATGAAAGTTCAATGCCAATGGAGTTGAGTGGGAAGAAGATCAATACCCCAAGACAAAGTTTGTTCCTCAACAAGAGAAGTATGATCCTACTTCCTTCAAGGGGACACAAGCTCAAGATGATCTTCCACCACAAGACTACAAGAAAAAAGGCAAGGACAAGCTTCAAGAGGAAATTGATGCATTTGAAGAAGCTCCTAAGACCTTAGTCAAGTGGATTCCCAAGACCACTTCAAGTTCCACTTCATCAAGTACGACTACAACTCCAAGGATTCCCATCAAGATGGTGTGGATCCAAAAGAAGAAGAACTAGAGAGTTCTTGAGGGTGACTCCGCCAACATACTTCACTCTTATCATTTTGGCAAGAACAAGTGCAATCAACTTCCACATCTTGCACTAGTTCAAGGAGTCACAAACCCTCTTGTTGGTAAGACAGGGGACAAGGTAACCTAAAAGTTTTCATGGACATCATCTTGTGTGTGCATCACTCTATGTCTATGGATATCCTTGTTTGTTCCTTGTGGGACTAACCCATGTAGGTATTGAAAGTGTAATTCACTCAAATGGATAGCTCCAAGTGATCTACATCAACATTGAGCATCCACATCTTCAACATCTACATGAAGTCATCATCGACAAAACCCAAGGTTAGTTCATCCCTCTTAGGGGGGATATCACATCTAGGGGGAGCTTTACTCTAAGACTTGAGCTAAAGCAACTCTAATGATGTGAACACAACTATGCTTTATGTAAAAGTGGTAACCCCACTTGAGCTTAAACGATGAGTATCACCTATGATCAAGTGTTCTCATTTGACTCCTAAGTCAATATACTCATATATAGATGACCTAGTCATCGCCAATTGTTTGATAGATGCTAGAATTGGTTGTGCATGCTTTGTCACATATTTCAATTGCCATTTATTGTGTGAGCATGTTGGTTGCATATTTTACTCATTCGAGGACATCCACTTGTTGTTTTGATTGTTTGGATTTATTTCCTTTTGCCAAGTGGATGGACAAGAATGCCTAAGAACCTCCTCTAGCTATCTATGCTTTTCTCGTCTCAAACTCTATTTATGCTACATCACAAAATTTGATCAAGTCAAATTCGAACCACTCTGTGTGAGGAGCACTCGGAGTCCCTGATTCGTCATAGACTTAAACTTCCAAAACCTCTTTGTGATTCTCGGTCTGACCGATATCCTACTTTCGGTCCTACCGAGATCATTAAGTTGATCTAAATTTTTGATCTCGGTGCAACCGACTTGAACCATTCGGTCACACCGAGTTGCAATAACTATATACAGTTTTGCATCTCGGTGCTACCGAGTTGTTCCACTCGGTCAAACCGACAGGGTCGGGCTATATATAGGCACGGACAAAAATTTGGAAATTTCTCTGGACCCCTTCGCCCGCGCGATAGCTCGCTCTGCCAACGTGGTCTCCGGATCGTCTCCTCGCCACCAGCCGCCTCCAGTCGCTGGTCTCCATCGCCGTCAACGGAATTCAACCCCGCTGTTGCCGCCGTAGTGAGTCTCCACCGAACTAGGGTATGGACTCGATCTTTGTGCTATCCCCAATCTGATTCCTAGCACATTGTGATCTTATTGTTGCTAGCCACGATTGAAACACTCCTATCCAGTAATGCTTTCGTAGAATAGGATTGATTCAAAAATTTTAGGGTTAGGTTTCCGCCGAAACCATCTCGGACCCACCGAGTTGAAAAACTCGGTCCCACCGATTTGGCTCATGCCATTGCACAAGTGAGACTCGGTCTGACCGAGAATTACTAATCGGTGTGACCGATTTTTGAACTTTGTGAAACCCTAGCAGTCTCGGTGCCACCGAACTGTGACTCGGTCTGACCGAGTTCACTAGTTTAGGTTCCAAAACTGCTTCGGTATCACCGAGTTTAAAAATCGATAGATCCGAAATGATTTCTGTGGGAAACTAAAACTAAGATTTTGAATCATTCTTTTGCAAAAATCTCTGCATTTTGTGATGCTCATCCACTCTACCTCATCTATAAACTGTTCACAGGGTCAGCAGTCAGCTTGTTCATCATGTCAGATCAGAGTGATAGCCAGAACTGTCAGAACAGCAAGTGCACATGAGTGAGGGCACTAGTCCCTCCAGTTCTTCAGATGAAGGCAGCAGGAGCACTCAGAGTAACTTGCCAAAAGCTGCCACCAGACAAAGGAAGAAAAGAACCTCAGAATCAGAGGATGAGGACTATGTGGCAGAAGAAGAAGCCACTTCCAAGAAAGTTGTGCTCAAGAAGGAATATGGCTCAGCTCAGAGCACAAAGCCAGGATTGAAAACTAAAAGGCCAGCAGGAAGGCAGCCTATGCCAAAGGCCAGAGCCTCAACTCAGATTCCTGGAAAGCCTAACAAGGCTGCACCTGAAGGAACTATAAAGTTCACCATGGAATCTGAAGAAGAAGAAATTGGCCAAGACAAGAAAAAGAAGAGGTTGCTGATGGGTTGCTGCTCCAGCACCTAAGATGCCAAAGCTGATGGGTGATGCTATAAGATCAGGGGCTACTGCATCCAAGCCCAAGGAAGCATCCAAGGCTGCATCAAAGGCCAAGACAGCTCCAAAGAGGAACACAAGGAGCATCCCAGCTGCTGAAAAGAACAAGGCCCCAGTGCCTGACACTGCAGAAGAAGAGGAAGGCCAAGTTCTTAGGAAGCTAAAGCCCAAGATCCCAGACCACAATGATGCTCATCCTGTGGCTGAGGACATGAAGATCAGAAGAGACTCAGGGCTGAGAAAGTGGAGAGCAGAAGATCCATATGCTACAAGAAGAAGAACTGATGTTGACTATAGGTTCCACACTAAGGAACAACAGGACTTCTATGAGACAGTCTTGTTGGATAAGAAGCCCATTGTTTGTGACATGAGATGGGTAGATTGGCAGTTCATCAAGGACAATGAAGAGCACTATCCTGGAGTGCAAGACAACTTCAAGGCTTGTGGAGTAGCTGACTTTGTTGGGCAGAAGCTCACAAAGTGGAATGAAGAGCTGATCATGCAGTTCTACTCCACAACACACTTCTATCCAGATGGAAGGATTTTATGGATGTCTGAAGGTGTGAGGTACCAATCAACAGTTGCTGAGTGGGCACAGCTCATCAATGCCCCAGAGGAGCATGAGGATGACTTAGACATATATGACAAGAAGAAGATGGACCACAACTCTATGTCCAACATGTACAAGGAGATTCCCAACAAGGCACTTGATACTTTCAAGTTTGGGTCTGTACATTATCTTCTGTCAGGGTTGCCAACTATCAATTGGATTTTGAGGCACACTCTGTTGCCCAAGTCAGGTGATCACAAGATGATCAGAGGCCATGCAATCAATTTGCTTCATATCTTTGATGTGCCACAGAAATTCAAAGTCATGAGCCTCATGGTAGAGACCATCAAGAGAACTGCAGCAGATCAGAAGAGGAGCTGTGGTTATGCCCCTCAGATCCAGGAGCTGCTTAACTCCAAGATGGGCACAAGCATATACCTATTGGACAAGGAACATTTGCCTATTCATCCAGATTTTGAAGATAATGAAGTTGTAATGAACAAGGATGATCCATCATCAGTTCATGCTCAAGCACAGAAGGAGAAGGAAAGGAAGGAGAAAGCTGCAAAGATGCCAACTCAAGAGGAGGCATCTGAGTATTTCTTAAAAACCAAGCAAGGGCAGCTTAGTTACTTGATTGCATCCATACTGAGGATTGAGAAAGGACTGGCCACCCTCACTCAGAATCAGGAGAGCTTAGAGAGGATCATAGAACAAAAGTTCTATGACATGGATGTCAAAGTAACAGAGATTCAGTCAGCAGTGGAGCAACTTCAAGGTGACATGCGGGAGAGGAAAGGGAAGACTACAACTGATGCATTTGCGAGAGTGCCACGAGCTCAGAGGTCGACTGCAGTGCCAGTTCCTGACACCAGAGCCACCACCTTAGCTCCAGCCACAACACCAGCCCAACCAGCTCCAGCATCTACTTCAGCTCCAGCTCCAACCACGTCTACAGAAGCCTTCGTCCTTGGAGTGATCCAGACTCCACCACCACCAGAAGATCAAGCCTGAGTGTCGATCTAGCACTATGCATTTTCTAGGAACTTTTTGGTAACTTGTTGCCAAAGGAGGAGAAAAATGTATAGATCATAGGCTTCAAGAGAGAGAGTGTTGCTTTTATTCTCTCTTGCTTTATTTGGTGGTTTTTCAAACATTGTTTGCTTTTGGTTGAGATACTTTGATATGCTTGTGAGACATTGATGATCATGTGTTTGATCATAAGCTACACTTATGCATGCTTGATATATCCTATCTATCTTATGTGATCATTCACTTTATTTGGTGACGAGTGCATGTATTTCATTCTTATCATTTTGAGCGCTCCACCAAGATGTATGTGACACGGAAGAGTAACCCATGATTCTAACTCTTTGTGCATTTGCAGTCCAAAGCAAATTTTAAATATGCACAAATTTAGGGGGAGCTCTCACTTATCACATACTTCTCAAAGCAATGATATATTTCATTCTTATTATTATTTGTCGAAGCTTTGATCTATATGTTGTCATCAATTACCAAAAAGGGGGAGATTGAAAGTGCAACTATCCCTAGGTGGTTTTGGTAATTCATAACAACATATAGCTCATTGAGCTAATGCTATTCCAAGATGATCATTTCAGGAAAGCTCAATGATTGGCATGGCATGGATGGTGAAAGTGGAACCCTCAAAATGCTAAGGACAAAGGATTGGCTCTAGCTCATATGCTCAAGACCCTCCATTTTACATTTTAGTGATCCAAGATCACATTGAGTCCATAGGAAAAGCCAATACTATCAAGGAGGGATGAGGTGTTGCTTAATGAGCCTCTTGCTTCATGTGCTTAATGATATGCTCCAAAATCCTCAGCTACTTTCCCATATCCACATTTGACCTAAACCCAAAGCCAAACTCGGCCCTACCGATTCTTTCAACCCGGCGCCACCGAGTTTCACTTGTCATAGCCATTGCCAAACCCTAAGCAAATCGGTTCTACCGATAGGGATCTCGGTCTCACCGAGATGGGATTGCAATTTCTCTGTTTCCATTTTGTAACTTTTCGGTCTCACCAAAAGAGCGGATCGGTCCAACCGAGATTGCAATGTAAACTCACTGTTTCCTTTTCGTAACATTTCGGTCTCATCGAGAAGAGCGAATCGGTCCCACCGAGTTTACCTGACCAACCCTCTAGTTAGCTTATTACCAAATCGGTCTCACCGAGTTTGTGTAATCGGTCTCACCGAGATTACGTTATGCCCTAACCCTAACCATATCGGTCCTACCGAGTTGCATGTCAGTCCCACCGAAAATCTCTAACGGTCACTAGGTTTACTATGTCGGTCCCGATCGAGTTTGTTGATTCGGTCCCACCGAGATTGGTAAATTGTGTGTAATGGTTGGATTTTGTGTGGAGGCTATATATACCCCTCCACCTCCTCTTCACTCGTGGAGAGAGCCATCAGAACACATCTACACTTCCAACTCATATGTTCTGAGAGAGAACCACCTACTCATGTGTTGAGGCCAAGATATTCCATTCCTACCACATGAATCTTGATCTCTAGCCTTCCCCAAGTTGCTTTCCACTCAAATCTTCTTTCCACCAAATCCAAATCCTATGAGAGAGAGTTGAGTGTTGGGGAGACTATCATTTGAAGCACAAGAGCAAGTAGTTCATCATCAACACACCATTTGTTACTTCTTGGAGAGTGGTGTCTCCTAGATTGGCTCGGTGTCACTTGGGAGCCTCCGGCAAGATTGTGGAGTTGAACCAAGGAGTTTGTAAGGGAAAGGAGATCGCCTACTTCGTGAAGATCTACCGCTAGTGAGGAAAGTCCTTCGTGGGTGATGGCCATGGTGGGATAGACAAGGTTGCTTCTTCGTGGACCCTTCGTGGGTGGAGCCCTCCATGGACTCGCGCAACCGTTATCCTTCGTGGGTTGAAGTCTCCATCAACGTGGATGTACGATAGCACCACCTATCTGAACCACGGGAAAAACATCCGTGTCTCCAATTGCGTTTGAATTCTCCAAACCCTTCCCTTTACATTCTTGCAAGTTGCATGCTTTACTTTCCGCTGCCAATATACTCTTTGCAATCTTGCTTGAATTGTGTGATGATTTCTTGACTTGTCCTAAAGTAGCTAAAATCTGCCAAGAACTAAAATCGGGAAAAGGTTAAGTCTTTATTTGGTCAAGTAGTCTAATCACCCCCCCTCTAGACATACTACCGATCCTACACCAGGCAATCAGGCCATAAGGCTGTAACAGACAAAGCGTGCTTAGGGAACTTATGCTATATTACTAACGAAGTGTAAGAAGCATCTTCGAGGAAAATAGTACCCCAACCGATACCTTTCTTCGGTTGCTCATTGCTACTATGAGACTTGTGCAATAGTTTTTTGTACTCATGAGTTCCGTTGTGTGCCGACCATAATTGAAAACAATAAGAGCGCTAGCTTTCGGCTTCACCCAGTCTGAGGTCCGGCTGGGATGACCCAATCGTGACAATCGCAGAGGTGCTCCCTTTACTCCCTAGCCGAACAATCGGGAACGTAGGGGTAAACACAGGAGCGAGGCAACCCAGGTTGCAAATTGCTTAAGTCAACATGGTGCATATTCTGGCGTAATACACGAACAAGGAACGAAGCCATACAAGTGTAATCATTTGCAAGAGGAAAGGCTTCATAAAGGAAGCCCCCAAGTAAACGGGGTATTTGAATTTATGTGTCACAAACAAAGTTTTGACAAGGAGATTTTTTACAAGCAACTTTTTTTAAAAAAGTATAATGCTTGGTCGGACCGAACACAAGTTAAAAATTTAAAACTTTGAGCATGAAGGAAACTTAGCTGGTTAATGTGTTCGGTATCGATGACGCGGTCCGATCTTGATGCGGGACAAGGTTCCATCCCCCAAGCCGGTCCTGAGATGGCAGAGCAAAGAGCCCGGCACTCCGAAGTGGTGACATAGTATGGTCAATGCAGGCTGACAGAGTGATGCCGAAGTCCCCGGCATGGGGTAATGAAGTGTTGACGAAGCCCCCCGTCCAGCCGAGGTGACGTGGTATGTCAGTACGCCGAGTTGACGATACTGCCCAACCCGGATCATTTTCCTGTGCACAAAAAATAGTGCAAACCGGAGATAATAGTAATAATAAAAAAATCGTTACATAATAAATAATTTATGCAAAGTTAGTAATAAAAGAAATATGGCCTGGCGCCAAAGTCATTGTCGATGCAGGGCGTCACCATGATGCGGTAAAGGCATGACAAATCCTGAATTCACAGGTCGGTCCGAGTTTTGGATGCGGCGTTCGCCGGACTATGTACGGAAACTGATCGAACCACCATGCGACCTTGTTAATGCAACCACCATTTGATAGACCTGTGTACATATGATGGACAAACCAGAGTAATAATTCCTTGGAAAAAATGAACCCAAACAAGTAAAAAATACTAGGATTAATAGCACCTGGTTTATTTGTTGTAACAATCCGAAGAAAGGTGATTCCCAAAATTGGGACTCGATCTACACACCTATTGCCTGATGGGCGATAAAGCGAAGGCATGGCGATGTTGGCAAAGGTTGGCTCGCCGAGGCAAAGCCCTCGGTCCAGCTAACGTGACCAAGCTGGTCGGCTAGTGACGCTGAAGTCTCCGGAGTAGGTTGATGAAGAGATGGCGAAGCCCCCGGTCCAACCAAGATGTCGAAGCCTCAATGTCAGCCGATGAGTCGAAATAGGTCGGCGTGACGGACACCGGCTTGAAGAAGCAATAGTGCGGCCCTGCTGATGCAGGTCGTGACATGGTCAATGCCGGCTTGATGAAGTGACTGTGCGGCGATACCAATGTGCACGCTCCGTGTAATTCGTGGGGCGGCGATGTTGGTGATGATTTATCCTTCGCGATGCCGAACTCTTGTTCGGCTTGCCGAGATGATGATCCGAAGAAGTTGATCTCGGCTCAACAAAGCGATGACTTGTCTAGCGCAGGTCGGCAGCCTTGGAGCAATATTGCCGGACTAGTTTGACACCGGCATGATGATGAAGATGACCTCAGGGGAGGCTTAAAATTTTACGGGCATGTGTTTAAAAACGACACACAATACCCAAGAAGAGAATTCCTCTAAAAAGGTTGTCCAATATCACGTTCAAAAAGAAACATGAATTCGGGTCGGATCTGTATTCGCACAGAAAACAGATCCGAAAATTGGTCCACTCATCGGAAGGTTCCCGGAGTTTGAACCATCGTATCGACCTGAAATTTGGAGGGATGGTAGATATGGGAATTCTGCAGTAGATGAACGGTTGGATCTTCCAAAGGACCTCCGAGCTGAGCTCTGGAGACCACGCCCTAAACTCATCCAGATTCCCGTCCAGATTTGACAGGGCTCCGGTTTTTTTAGAAAAGGAGGATGACCCCCGGCCTCTGCATCTAGGCGATGCATACGGCCATTGACAGGGCTCCGGTATATCGTAGATTGTCGGAGATTCCTCCATCGGAACTTGACGAAATTTTGCATGACTGTTGTAGACGTAATTCCGCACTATTCCACCAAAGCAATCATCAAACTGACACTCGAGGTGGCGGTGACGGCGGATACAAGTTCGCTCTCCAGAAAAACAGCACGGCCGCCTGAGGGAATGTTGACGTTGAGCCCTCGAGCTCCATGGATGATTCCTCTATGATCATGATAGAGATTGGAGTTGATGTTGATGAAGGCCCCCGTCCGAACATGACGATCGGAGATGGAGCGTGGTCCTCGGTTGAGCCAAGGTGACCAGTCGAGCCGGCGACGAAGATGCCGGCGTCGTAGTTGACCTGCGGGTGAGCCATTGATCCTTTTGCCGATCACACAGCGGAACTCTCAATGAAAGCACCAATGTCGGTGACAAAACCGACGGATCTCGGGTAGGGGGTCCCGAACTATGCATCTAGGATCAATGGGTAACAGGAAACAGGGGACACGATGTTTACCCAGGTTCGGGCCCTCTCTATGGAGGTAATACCCTACTTCCTGCTTGATTGATCTTGATGATATGAGTATTACAAGAGTTGATCTACCATGAGATCGTAGAGGCTAAACCCTAGGAGCTAGCCTATGATTATGATTGTGTATGAGATTGTCTATTGACTAGCCTGGCCTCTGTTTATATAATGCACCAGAGGCCTAGGATAACAAGAGTCCTAGCCGAATACGCCGGTGGGGAGGAGTCCTTGTCTTGATCGCCAAGTCTTGTGGAATCTTCCTTGTATGCGACAGCTGTCCGAACTGGCCCATGAGTATACGGCCACGGGGGTCCTCGGCCCAATCTAACAGATCGGGAGATGACGTGGTGAGTACCCCCTAGTCCAGGACACCGTCAGTTTGGCCTATGTTGTCATGCACGCCCTTCATAAATCGAACCATCACCGAGGAAGTTCCATGCTTTCGAAAGGGAAATCCTCAATATTGAAGGGGAATCCAAATTTTCTTCATTCTTTGCCCTGGAGTTTTTTTTCTACGATGACCATACACCCTGCAAATCACCGTGTTCAAATTTGGCATTTTTTCGGGCTTATTTACCATATTTAGGGGATTATGTGCATTTTCTAGGCATTTAGCGCATATAAATCTAATCCAGCTACAGGTGCACGGGTGTGATGTGAGGGGCGTGGATTGTCGTTCGATCACGGCGCATCCAATGATGCACACGCGCGATCCGCGTGGCTGGGGTTCTGGCCAATCATAACACAACACACAATAGGCTCAGCGCACACTATTTCCGGAAGCGACGGAGATGAACCGTGTGCGATAATGAACGGGCAATTTTTTTAGGGAAGCCAAATTTCTGTTGTTGTTTGTGGTTGAGATCTTCAATACCACCGCACTGTATGGCTGCCCGGCCCCTCCGTCCCAAAGCTCTCTCCAGGCGTCGTCCATGGCACCGCGACACACAGTAACTGGTAAGGAACGATGGCATCCTGCCACGCCGCGTTCCTCGCCGCCCGCGACCGTGCACATGGTAAGGAAGCGATGGCATCTCGCCGCGCCGAGTTCATCGCGACCGGCGTCCAGACAGTTATAGAGGCTGCCATGGTCGAATGGGTGGTGGATCTAGAGGTGGCCAAAGCCGCACAGAAGGAGCGAAAAAGGCAGAAAGCAGACAAGAAAAGATAGTCCCGTTGCCGCAAGAAAAAAGAGGCCGCACGCCATGGTGAGGAGACTTGCCGGAGATCGAAGCACGGTGGACTGCCGCCTACAAGGCCGGGAAGGAGAAAGCCGACGTCTAGCCAGCATGCCCTGATGGCAGCATGTGAGAAGTAGTTTAAGTTTGTAGTATTATAGCAAATTACTTGTAGTACTTTAAGTTTGTAGTATTAACGTACAATGTTGGTAAGAGCATCCTTTGAGGGCTTTGAGAGTTGATTAGCATGTGTGCCCGTGTGCATTTTTTGTGTTAATCATTAGAAGATCACAAAACACACGGTTTCTATGCCGTACCCGTCTGCGCCTTTTGCGTTAATGACCCATTAGTCAGTTACCTATGCGATATTTCCTAATAAACCAGGCGTACCATTGACCGAAAAAAATCAAGTACACGTGTACATTTTTTTGGAGATGGGATCTGCCAACTTTCTTTTTTCTCGCACATGAATATTTTACGCGCTTCGTCTGCGTTGTGTGTTTCCCCGCCCAAGTTTCAAATTTCGCACCGAAATTTTCATTAGGAACGCGATTTCAGAATTTATTCCTCCAACCACATCCCCTTCCCCTCAGTATCCCCCCTCCCTCGCACCACCCCTACCGGCATCTCAAACCACCGCCGCCGCAACCACAACTTCAACCACATCTACGTTCTGCTCGGTTCCAGTCAGGTAACCCACCAATCTCTATCACGTCCCCGGCCCGATTTCTTAAATGGCGCCTGGGAAACATTCTCATGCCTCCAAAT
>NC_041390.1:595622684-595627595 GCF_002162155.2 Triticum dicoccoides
GTGTTGACCCAGAGGAACACCTCGCCTCCGCCGCTACCGCCGACATGGTGCAGGCTCTAGCCTAGATGAAGTCCCCCAGCGACTACCCCCCAGGACTTAACAGGTAAGATCTGACTAGCTAAATCTTACCAATACCACTTGCAATGGCTAAGATTTGTACGGTTGATGTATTAAGCATGTTCGTGCCATGTTTATTTCAGTACAACACACTATGTGATGTTCAAATATTACCGTGTTCAGCTCAATTTCACCAATACCAACAACAAACTTACAATACATGACTCAGGATATCACTAGAGATGCTGCCCATTTGCTATTTTTAGTGGATGCTAACCCTGTTGCCCTTAACATGCCTGCCCATGTACTTGCGCAGGGTCATAACGGCCGATGCTTTTGTTTGCCGTCGAGGTGAGCTGCATCCCATGTCTTACAGTATTTCACATAATTTGTGCAATTGCAGTTTAACTACTACCCATTTACTGGTTGCCTGTAGGTACACATGTCAGTGGCACTGATCCACGCTTCGTCCCGGAGGAACAGCTCGCCTCCGCCGTCGTTGACTTTGGGCGAGCTCTGGCCAAGATGAAGTGCCCCAACAACTACCTCTCAGGACTTACCAAGTATGTACTCACCAGTTCAATCTTACCAATACCAGTTGCAATTAATGGCTATGTTCTATATGGTCGATGTATTAAGCATGTTCTAGTAAACATGCCTAACATGTTTTTGCTACTATCCCTACCTTTTTATAGACATCTGGGCCATTCTCTGCTCTGTCAGCACCTGCCTTGTGATGTTTAACTATGTCAATTGCATTTTTATCAGTATCGGTTTCAATGTCTATTAAGCCTATGGCAATTAACTGTTGAATCCATTTTTAAACAGTTGCATTTCAACAGCTACAAACTTACAAAACATGACTTATGATGTTGTTAAGCCTGTTGCAATTAACAGTTGTATCCATTTTTAATCAGTCCATTTGCTACCATGCTACTCTCCGCAATGAAGATATACTAGAGATGCCGCCCATTTGCTTCTTTTGGTGGATGCTAAGCCTGTTGTACTTAACATGCTTGTCCATGTACTTACGCAGGGTCATAACGACCGATGTTGTTGTTTGCCATCAAGGTTAGCTGCATCCCATGTCTTACAGTATTTCAAAACATTTGTGCAATTGCAGTTAAACTTCTACCATTTACTGGTTGCCTGTAGGTACACATGTCAGTGGCACTGATCCACGCTTCGACCCGGAGGAAGAGCCCGCCTCCGCCGCCACTAACTTTGGGTGGGCTCTGGCCAAGATGAAGTGCCCCAGCAACTACCTCTCAGGACTTACCAAGTATGTACCCACCAGTTCAATCTTACCAATACCAGTTGCAATTAATGACTATGTTTTGTACTGTCGATGTATTAAGCATGTTGTAGTAAACATGCCTAACACGTTGGAGCTATTTTCCCTACCTTTTTATAGACAATTGGGCCATTATCTTCTCTAGCAGCACCTGCCCTGTGATGTTTAACTCTGCCAATTGCATTTTTATCAGTATCGGTTTCAATGGCCATTAAGCCCGTTGAAATTAACAGTTGTATCCATTTTTAAAGAGTTGTATTTCAATGGCTACAAACTTACAAAACATAAATTAGGATGTTGTTAAGCCTGTTGCAATTAACAGTTGTATCCATTTTTTAATCCATCCCTTTGCCACCGTGCTACTCTTTTGAAAGAAGATATCACTACAGATGTTGCCGTTTTATTACCATTTGCTATTTTTGGTGGATGTTAACCCTGTTGTAGTTAACATTGGCTTTCCATGTACTTACACGGTGCTACAATGGGCGATGTTGTTGTTTGCCGTCGAGGTAAGCTGCATCCCATGCCTTATACACCATCTATTCCTAAATATAAGTATTTTTAGAGATTCCAATATAGACTACATAAGGAGCAAAATGAGTGAATCTAGATTCTAATCTAAACTATATCATTATTCTATATACATCCGTATGTAGTTCATATTGAAATCTCAAACAAAAATACTTGTACTTAGGAACATAGGTAGTTGTATTTTACATCATTTGTGCAATCTCAGTTTAGCTTCTAACATTTACTGGTTGTTTGTAGGTACATATATGAGGGGTACTGATCCACGCTTCGATCCCTTTTGCGTATGGGGCAATGAGATATTCATGAACAAGCGTCAAGTGAGGAAACTAAGAAAGATTGTTAGGTGAAAGAAACAGGTGAGTGGAATTAAGCTCTTTATTTACACTTTGTCGAAGATAACAGTGAACTTTAGGATGGTAAGTAATGTGTTGCCTTTTCCCCCTGCCCAAAACAAGTTACTCTATTAGACCTCAGTATCTGATATTTTTCTCTTTTCAGTGGTTTCCAAAGCTATTTACTGATGATTACCTTGCAAACTACATGACCGGAGTGGAGGCAACTAAGGTTAAAGTATATAATTCATGCTACCATGATAATGCTCTACAAGTCTTCCTGAAGGCGGTGAAGGATGGGCGGGCGATCGTCACAAGGGGTTGGACAATAGTGGTTCGTGCCTATGGCATGCAGGAAGACACATTATGGGATTCCGCTTCTTCAACACCGTCGGCAGTCAAAATGATTTACACTTGTCTCTTCACCTTTACAGCCTTTAAATACTACGGTTCATCATAGTTAATTGCTACCTAATCCTGTAATTACTGAACATATTGTACGAGCAATTTTATTTATGGATTCATTGTTGAACCATTGTGCTTTGAATTTGAATTGCACGTTTCGTATTTCAAAATTTCCAATAATAATAATAAATTACAGGCAAAAATAAAAATAGAACAGACGGTCATGGACCTTTGCAAACGGTTCTAGTAGTAAAAGTGATTGCGATGGATAGCCCAATGCCACACAGTTTTCTACATCAAATCGTGTGTGATGTAGTTAATAAAAGCAAACAATTAACCAAGGTAGAGCGTGTGTGATAGTTACACCTTTCACACATGAGCGTATACATAAAATCGTGTGGGATGTACATCCGAACGGAAACATATTGGCAATAAGCTTAGCAAGCTTATTAGTTTTGTCCTGTTTGGCGTTGAAATCCTCCAATGCTTGTTGTTGCACCAGAAAGTATGCATCTGGATGCTCCAGGGACTTCCGCAGTCCTTCCGCTTCTTGTCGCAGCATAGCTGATCGATGTCTTTCAGCTTGTAGTTGAGACTTAAGAAACTGAACTGATTCAGACAATGAGTTTGAATAGCTTGTGCAAGCGGTAGTGGACAGTAACTCGAACAGTAAACCAAGACAGGACTTTGGGGTTGTCTCACTGTCTTCAAGATAGTTTTCCTTAGCTGTTTTATCAGCTTTGTTGGAGACCAACAAGGATGTCTCACTATCCTGAACCTTATCTGCATTACTTCCTTTACCATTGCTTAATAAGGCACTCTTCCCTAATATTCTTTCAGCATTCTAAAAGAAGAAACAAGCAGACACATAACAGGGTTAGCATGTACTAGTATATGAAACTCATTTTGGTGAACCAATTCATTAGTAAGGTGGACAAGATTAAACTACCAAGTCTTATATTGCCAGGTAGTACATTATAAAAGCATCAAACAAACATATATCTATGTCCTATGGTCACTGCATTGTCTTGCCAAATCAAAATAGAGACATGGTTCAAATCATATCAGTTCATGAGAAAGCAACACTGAAATAATACAAAGCATGGTAAACTACATGGCACAACAAGATTTCAGATGGGTACCTGATACGTCTCCAACATATCTATAATTTTTGATTGCTCCATGCTATATTATGTAACATCCCAAAATTCTAAATTTTGGAATGTTATAATAAATAGTTTGATTTGATTTGTTTGTTTGATTGTTGTGTGATCGATTGACTGAAAGTGAGTGAAATTCAAACTTTTTGAAAGTTAAATGAGAGGGAATAAAAGGACTTTCCCAAACTTTCATTTTTGCATGACTTCTTCCACGATCAAATTTAAATACAAAACCCCTGAGTGAAGATGACATGACTTCTTCCATTTAAATAAACGAAAAGGGTGTTTGAAAAATATTTGAATTTCATTTGGAAATATTTTCCAACTCAGAAACTTTATGCAACTCAATGATTTTCATGAGAGAAGATAAAATGAGTTCTTCAAATTATATGAAATATGAGTTGGGAGTTTCAAGGATCAAATTTAAAGTCCTTTTGGAAATCATTTTGAATTTAGAGTTATTTGGATTTTATTCAAATTATTTTTCTCCAAAATAAAAATATATGGAAAATAGGGTAACTTGATTCCCTGCATGAGAAAATTGGAGATAAATAAATTTGAAATCATTTTGGTATTTTTAAAATGATTTTTATTGGATTTTAGTAGGGCAGTAGCACTCTTTGCTTTATTAGAATTTGTGTGGATTTTATTTGACTCTAGAAAAATGTCCAGCTTATAGGAAATCTTTTTATGAAAATTTTGATATATTATATGCCCAGTATATTGTTTTAATCTATTTTGGTTTATAGTTTCATCTTCCGTCAAAATTGTTTTGTTTTAAAAAAATGAAAACTCTCCCCGCCGCCGAACTGGGCCGGCCCAATAGGCCGCGGCCCAGCCCACTTCACGCCGCCGTCCCCGACCTCCCGCAGGTCTCCGTCGGTCGCACGACTCCGCCGCTGCATCGACTTCCATGCCACGGCCGGACTCTCCCCGCCGCCTTTGCCCCTCTCGCAAGCCCACTGGCTCCTCCTTAAATAGTGCGCCTCGCATCTCGCGCATCGCCGCCGCCGCCGAGATCCGCCGCGACCGCCGCCGCCGCTGTTCTGCGCCACCGCCTCGCGACACCTCCACCCTGCGCGTGTCGCCGCCGCCACCGCTCGCGTTCGCCGCCGCCACCGCTCGCGTTCGC
>NC_041390.1:595628358-595639957 GCF_002162155.2 Triticum dicoccoides
CGCACTCCGCCGTAGCCCGCGCCGCCCGCCGGAGCCCCGCGCCGCCTCGCTGGAGCCGCCGCTGCCACCGTCCGCCGTAGCCAACCGTCGCCACCGGTTTTCAGAGAAAACCGCCCCGACCGGTAAAACCACGAACCGCCCCGACCGGTAAAACCACGAACCGCCCCGGTTTATTTTTTCGGTTTAGTTTGGTTTTTCTGAAAAACCCTAGGCTTTTTTAGCTTTATTATTTGACGAACGTTTTCTGTTTGGTTAGTTTTAGTGAACGTTTTTGTTCTGTAGATATGTGTAGCGAACGTTCGTTATTTAATATTTTCTTTTTATTTTAATTTTCGGCCAGGGACCCATCCGTGAATATTTTATTTACAGAGTAGTCCCTAATCTTCAAACCCTCACTAGTTTTTACTCGTTTATCCAAATCCAACGAAACCAACGCCCACCTCTTAGTTATGATCCCCTCTATCCAGTTAATGAACTTAAACATGTTTTTGAAAGTTTAAAATTTGATTTCAAAAAAATTTCATTTGAATCTTCTTTTGTTTCTGAAAGACTGTGTCTCCGTCATCCGTTTCTCAAATACCATGTAGTGCGAGAAATCCAACGGAGGCGATCGAGTCTTGTGGGGAAAAGTGCGCAAACCTCTGCAGAGTGTACAATCTAATCATGGTTAGCCGTGTCCCCGGTTATGGACAATCTTGAGTACCTAGTACTTGGAGTATCTTAAGTATCTCATCACTCTTAATTAATATTGTTGGGTTGTTAATTACTTTAATTGGGATTGAGTTGGGGGTACCTTCTCAATGTTGTTTCAACCACCATGATAGTGAAATTAAAATATATTCCTTTGTTGTAGGAAAAAATTGGCTTTTCGCAAAAGCATTATAACCATAGAGCTTTTCCACCAGCCAAATATGCATGTAGTGATAGTTATTATTCATCATTATCCTATGGTGTGAATTTGCCAGTACATTCAATGTACTGACCCTTTGTGGCTGCAACGTCTCATGTTGCAGGAATCTTACGACGAGTAAGTGATACGTTAGGGTTATGATTTCTACCCTCAACTTTGCCGTTGGTGTTGATGGGAATCCACAACCTTGTTGTTACTTCCGCTATTTGGATTGAGGTAATAGTATTTACGTTATTTTATACATGTGATTTACCTCTGTTATAAATCCTCGAGTACTGTGTGTGTCAGCATACCGATCCAGGGATGACACTTAAGCACAGAGACTTGACCGTCTGAGGTTGGGTTGCTACATATTATCTACTGTTTTGGACTATATTGGGCTTTATTTTCCACTTTTATATTACTTTTGGGACTAACCTATTAACTGGAGGCCCAGCCCAGAATTGCTGTTTTTTTGCCTATTTCAGTGTTTCGAAGAAATGAAATATCAAACGGAGTCCAAACGGAATGAAACCTTCGGGAACGTGATTTTCTCATCAGATATGATCCAAGAGACTTGGACCCTCCGTCAAGAAAGCCACGAGGAGGTCACGAGGGTCGAGGGCACGCCCCCCTGCCTCGTGGGCCCCTCAAAGCTCCACCGACGTACTCCTTCCTCCTATATATACCTACGTACCCCCAAACGATCAGATACGGAGCCAAAAACCTAATTCCACCGCCGTAGCCTTCTGTACCCACGAGATCCCATCTTGGGGCCTGTTCCGGAGCTCCGCCGGAAGGGGAATCCACCATGGAGGGCTTCTACATCATCACCATAGCCCCTCCGATGAAGTGTGAGTAGTTTACCTCAGACCTTCGGGTCCATATTTAGTATCTAGATGGCTTCTTCTCTCTTTTTGGATCTCAATACAATGTTCTCCCCCTCTCTCGTGGAGATCTATTCGATGTAATTTCCTTTTTGCGGTGTGTTTGTTGAGACCGATGAATTGTTGGTTTATGATCAAGATTATCTATGAACAATATTTGAATCTTCTCTGAATTCTTTTATGTATGATTGGTTATCTTTGCAAGTCTCTTCGAATTATCAGTTTGGTTTGGCCTACTAGATTGGTTTTTCTTGCAATGGGAGAAGTGCTTAGCTTTGGGTTCAATCTTGCGGTGTCCTTTCCTAGTGACAGAAGGGGCAGCAAGGCACGTATTGTATTGTCTCCATTGAGGATAACAAGATGGGGTATTTATCATATTGCATGAATGTATCCCTCTACATCATGTCATCTTGCTTAAGGCGTTACTCTGTTTTCTTGAACTTAGTACTCTAGATGCATGCTGGATAGCGGTCGATGAGTGGAGTAATAGTAGTAGATGCAGGCAGGAGTTGGTCTACTTGTCTCAGACGTGATGCCTATATACATGATCATACCTAGATATTCTCATAACTATGCTCAATTCTGTCAATTGCTCAACAATAATTTGTTCACCCATCGTAGAAATACTTATGCTCTTGAGAGAAGCCACTAGTGAAACCTATGGCCCCCGGGTCTATTCTCATCATATCAATCTTCCATCATTTTATTATTGTTTTGCTTTCTACTTTGCCTTTTATTTTACTTTGCATCTTTATATCAAAAATACCAAAAAACATTATCTATCATCTCTATCAGATCTCACTCCCGTAAATGACCGTGAAGGGATTGACAACCCCTAATCGTGTTGGTTGCATTGAGCTATCCGTTTTGTGTAGGTACGAGGGACTCGCGCGTGGCCTCCTACTGGATTGATACCTTGGTTCTCAAAAACTGTGGGAAATACTTACGCTACTTTGCTGCATTATCCTCTCCTCTTCGGGGAAATCCAACGCAGTGCTCAAGAGGTAGCAAGAAGAATTTCTGGCGCCGTTGCCGGGGAGTCTACGCAAAAGTCAACATACCAAGTACCCATCACAATCCCTATCTCTCGCATTACATTATGTGCCATTTGCCTCTCGTTTTCCTCTCCCCCACTTCACCCTTGCCGTTTTATTCGCCCTCTCTTTTCCGTTTGCCTTTTTCTCGCTTTCTTTTTGTTTGCTCGTGTGTTGGATTGCTTTCTTGTCGCGATAGCTCAAGATAATACCAAATTGTGTGACTATACCAATACCAACAATAATGATTTCCTTAGCACTCCGATTGCTCCTCTTGCCAATAGTGAATCTTGTGAAATCAATACTGCTTTGTTGAATCTTGTTATGAAAGATCAATTCGCCGACCTTCCTAGTGAAGATGCTGCTACTCATCTAAATAGCTTCGTTGATTTGTGTGATATGCAAAAGAAGAAAGATGTTGATAATGATACTGTTAAACTGAAGCTATTTCCTTTTTCGCTTAGAGATCGTGCTAAAGCTTGGTTTTCATCTTTGCCTAAAAATAGTATTGATTCTTGGAACAAGTGCAAAGATGCTTTTATCTCTAAGTATTTTCCTCCCGCTAAGATCATCTCTCTTAGAAATGATATTATGAATTTTAAGCAACTTGATCGTGAACATGTTGCACAAGCTTGGGAGAGAATGAAATTAATGATACGTAATTTTCCTACTCATGGTTTGAACTTGTGGATGATTATACAAAATGTTTATGCCGGATTGAATTTTGCTTCAAGAAATCTTTTAGATTCGGCCACGGGAGGCACTTTTATGGAAATCACTTTAGGAGATGCTACTAAACTCCTAGACAATATTATGATTAATTATTCTCAATGGCACACCGAAAGATCTACTAATAAAAAAGTGCATGCGATAGAAGAAATTAATGTTTTGAGTGGAAAGATGGATGAACTTATGAAATTATTTGCTACTAACATTGTTTCTTCTGATCCTAATGATATGCCTTTTGCTATCTCTTGAGCTTGCGTTGGTTTTCCCCGAAGAGGAGAGGATGATGCAGCAGAGTAGCGTAAGTATTTCCCTCAGTTTTTGAGAACCAAGGTATCAATCCAGTAGGAGGCCACGCTCAAGTCCTTCGTACTTGCACAAAACGATAGCTACTCGCAACCAACGCGATTAGGGGTTGTCAATCCCTTCATGGTCACTTACGAGAGTGAGATCTGACAGAGATAATATTTTTCATATTTTTGGTATAAAGGTGCAAAGTGAAAAGTAAAAGGCAAAGTAAAAACAAAGCAAGATTAAAGTGATGGAGATTGATATGATGAGAATAGACCCGGGGCCATAGGTTTCACTAGTGGCTTCTCTCAAGAGCATAAGTATTCTACGATGGGTGAACAAATTACTGTTGAGCAATTGACAGAATTGAGCATAGTTATGAGAATATCTAGGCATGATCATGTATATAGGCATCACGTCCGTGACAAGTAGATCGAAATGATTCTTCATCTACTACTATTACTCCACTCATCGACCGCTATCCAGCATGCATCTAGAGTATTAAGTTAAAAACAGAGTAATGCTTTAAGCAGGATGACATGATGTAGAGAGATAAATTCATGCAATATGAAATAAACCCCATCTTGTTATCCTCGATGGCAACAATACAATACGTGCCTTGCTGCCCCTTCTGTCACTTGGAAAGGACACCGCAAGATCGAACCCAAAGCTAAGCACTTCTCCCATGGCAAGAACTACCAATCTAGTTGGCCAAACCAAATGGATAATTCGAAGAGACTTGCAAAGATAACCAATCATACATAAAAGAATTCAGAGAAGATTCAAATATTATTCATAGATAGACTTGATCATAAACCCGCAATTCATCGGTCTCAACAAACACACCGCAAAAGAAAAAGATTACATCAAATAGATCTCCACAAGAGAGGGGGAGAACATTGTATTGAGATCCGAAAAGAGAGAAGAAGCCATCTAGCTAATAACTATGGACCCGAAGGTCTGAGGTAAACTACTCACACTTCATCGTAGAGGCTATGATGATGTAGAAGCCCTCCGTGATGACGACCCTCTCCGGCGGAGCTCCGGAACAGGCCCCAAGATGGGATCTCGTGGATACAGAAAGTTGTGGCGGTGGAATTAGGTTTTTGGCTCCTGTTCTCAATGTTTCGGGGTATGTTGGTATATATAGGAGGAAGAAGTACGTCGGTGGAGCTTCGGTGGGCCCACAAGGGTGGGGGCGCGCCTGGGGGTGTAGGGCGCGCCCCCCTACCTCGTGCCCTCCTCGGAGCTTTCTTGACGTAGGGTCCAAGTCTCCTGGGTCTTATTCGGGAAGAAATTCACGTTCCAGAAAGGATTTTTCTGTTTGGACTCCGTTTGATATTCCCTTTCTTCGAAACACTGAAATAATATAAAAGTGGAAAATAAAGCCCAATATAGTCCAAAACAGTAGATAATATAGCATGGAGCAATCAAAAATTATAGATACATTGGAGACGTATCAGGCATCCCCAAGCTTAATTCCTGCTCGTCCTCGAGTAGGTAAATGATAAAAAGAGAATTTTTGATGCAGAGTGCTACTTGGCATAATTTCAATGCAAAATTTCTTAATTGTGGTATGAATATTCATATTAGAAAGATTCAAGACAAAAGTTCATATTGACATAAAGAATAAAAATACTTCAAGCATACTAATAAAGCAATTATGTCTTCTCAAAATAACATGTCCATAGAAAGTTATCCCTACAAAATCATATAGTCTGGCTATGCTCTATCTTCACCACACAAAGTATTTAAATCATGCACAACCCCGATGACAAGCCAAGAAATTGTTTCACACTCCAACTTTTTCAAAACTTTTTAATCTTCACGCAATAAATGAGCGTGAGCCATGGATATAGCACTATATATGGAATAAAAGGGTGGTTGTGGAGAAGACAAAAGGAGGGGAAGATAGTCTCACATCAACTAGGCGTATCAACGGGCTATGGAGATGCCCATCAATAGATATCAATGTGTGTGAGCAGGGATTGCCATGCAACGGATGCACTAGAGCTATAAGTATATGAAAGCTCATCAAAAGAAACTAAGTGGGTGTGCATCCAACTTGCTTGCTCACGAAGACCTAGGGCAATTTTGAGGAAGACCATCATTGGAATATACAAGCCATGTGTTTGTAATGAAAAATTCCCACTAGTATATGAAAGTGACATAACGAGAGACTCTCTATCATGAAGATCATGGTGCTACTTTGAAGCACAAGTGTGGTAAAAGGATAGTAACATTGTCCCTTCTCCCTTTTTCTCTCATTTTTTTATTTGGGCCCTTTTTTTCTTTTTTTATGGCCTCTTTTTTTATTTTATTTTTCGTCGGGAGTCTCATCCCGACTTATGGGGAAATCATAGTCTCCATCATTCTTTCCTCACTTCGGACAATGCTCTAAAAAATGATGATCATCACACTTTTATTTTTCTTACAACTCAACAATTACAACTCGATACTTAGAACAAATGTGACTCTATATGAATGCCTCCGGCGGTGTACCGGGATATGCAATGAATCAAGAGTGACATGTATGAAAGAATTATGAATGGTGGCTTTGCCACAAATACGATGTCAACTACATGATCATGCTAGTAATATGACAATAATGGAGCGTGTCATGATAAACGGAACGGTGGAAAGTTGCATGGCAATATATCTCGGAATGGCTATGGAAATGCCATAATAGGTAGGTATGGTGGCTGTTTTGAGGAAGGTATATGGTGGGTGTATGATACCGGCGAAAGGTGCGCGGTATTAGAGAGGCTAGCAAGGGTGGAAGGATGGGAGAAAGTGCATATAATCCATGGACTCAACATTAGTCATAAAGAACTCATATACTTATTGCAAAAATCTAGAAGTTATCAAAGCAAAGTATTACGCGCATGCTCCTAGGGGGATAGACTGGTAGGAAAAGACCATCGCTCGTCCCCGACCGCCACTCATAAGGAAGACAATCAATAAATAAATTATGCTCCGACTTCATCACACAACGGTTCACCATACGTGCATGCTACGGGAATCACAAACTTCAACACAAGTATTCTTTAAATTCACAACTACTAAACTAGAATAACTCTAATATTATCACCTCCATATTTCAAAACAATTATCATGCTTCAATCTTCTGTTAGTATTCAACGCACTCAAAAGAAAGTTTCACAAATCTTGAATACCAAGCATATTAATATTAAGCAAATTACCATGCTATTAAGACTCTCAAAATAATTTAAGTGAAGCATGAGAGATCAATACTTTCTTTAAAACAAACCACCACCGTGCTCTAAAAGATCTAAGTGAATCACACAGAGCAAAATTATAATGCTCAAAAGATATAAGTGAAGCACATAGAGTAAAACTACATTGCTCAAAAGATATAAGTGAAGCACATAGAGTATTCTATCAAATTCCAATTCATGTATGGATCTCTCAAAATGTGTGTACAGCAAGGATGATTGTGGCACACTAACAAACAAAGGCACAAATAATACAAGACGCTCCAAGCAAAACACATATCATGTTGGTGAATAAAAATATAGCTCCAAGTAAATTACCATTGGAAGTGGACGAAAGAGGGGATGCCTTCCGGGGCATCCCCAAGCTTTGACTTTTTGGTGTCCTTGGATAATCTTGGGGGTGCCATGGGCATCCCCAAGCTTAGGCTCTTGCCACTCCTTGTTCCATAATCCATCAAAAGAATTCACCCAAAACTTGAAAACTTCACAACACAAAACTCAATAGAAATCTCATGAGCTCCGTTAGAGAAAGAAAACAAAAGACCACTTCAATGTACTGTAATGAACTCATTCTTTATTTATATTGGTGTTAAACCTACTGTATTCCAACTTCTCTATGGATTATAAACTATTTTACTAACCATAGATTCATCAAAATAAGCAAACAACACACGAAAAACAGAATCTGTCAAAAACAGAACAGTCTGTAGTAATCTGTAACTAACGCAAACTTCTGGAACTCCAAAAAATCTACCAAAATTGGAAGACCTAGACAATTTCTACATTGATCAGAAACAATTGGAATCAGTATTTTAGCACTTTCTGGTGATTTTTAACAATTCGGCCACTGAACGCAAAGTTTCTGGAAATTACAGCAAGATCAAATAACTATCATCCAAGAAGATCCAATACGTCTAACTTGGCACAAACACTAATTAAAACACAAAACCACATCCAAACAGAAGTTAGATGGGTTATTTATTCCTAAACAGAAAAAAACACAAAAAACTAAAAATAAAATTGGGTTGCCTCCCAACAAGCGCTATCGTTTAACGCCCCTAGCTAGGCATTGAGATTTCAATGATGCTCACAAGAAAGGCAAGAATTGAGGCACAAAGAGAGCATCATAAAACATGTGACAAACACACTTAAGTCTAACATACTTCCTATGCATAGGCATATTATAGGCAAACAAATTATCGTAGCATGCAAAATCTAGCATATGCAAGGAAGCGGAAAGAAACAATAGCAATCTCAACATAAAGAGAGGTGATTTGGTAACATCAAAATTTCTATAACCATATTTTCCTCTCTCATAATAATTACATGTAGGATTATAAGAAAATTCAACAATATAGCTATCACATAACATATTCTCAACACGATCCACATGCATGCGAAGTTGACACTCTTCCAAAATAGTGGGATTATCATTAACTAAAGTCATGACCTCTCCAAACCCACTTTTATCAAAAATTTCATAAGAATGAATATTCTCCTAATATGTGGGATCTAAAGTTGACACTCTTCCAAACCAACTTTCAATATTATTGCAAACAATATTATCAATCTCATATTCATCATGGGGATTAAATAAATTTTCAAGATCATAAGAAGAATCACCCCAATCATGATCATTGCAACAAGTAGAGGACATAGCAAAACTAGCATCCCCAAGCTTAGGGTTTTGCATATTTTTAGCACAATTGACATCAATAGAATTTATAGTAAAATCATTGCAATCATGCTTTTTATTCAAAGATCTATCATGAATCGCTTCATAAAGTACTTCATCACAATTTTTAGATTCACGAATTTCAGGCAAAACCTTATAAAGATAATCTAGTGCACTCAATTCACTAGCAATAGGTTCATCATAATTGGATCTCTTAAAGAGATTAGCAAGTGGATGAGGATCCATAAACTTTTAGTAAGCGAAGATGCAAGCAAAAAGAAGGCACATGGTAACACAAGATTGAACGGAGGAAGGGCGAATAAAACGGCAAGGGTGAAGTGGGGGAGAGGAAAACGAGAGGCAAATGGCAACTAATGTAATGCGAGAGATAGGGATTGTGATGGGTACTTGATATGTTGACTTTTTGCATAGACTCCCCGGCAACGGTGCCAGAAATTCTGCTTGCTACCTCTTGAGCTTGCGTTGGTTTTCCGCGAAGAGGAGAGGATGATGCAGCAGAGTAGCGTAAGTATTTCCCTTAGTTTTTGAGAACCAAGGTATCAATCCAGTAGGAGGCCACGCTCAAGTCCCTCGTACCTGCACAAAACGATAGCTACTCGCAACCAACGCGATTAGGGGTTGTCAATCCCTTCACGGTCACTTACGCGAGTGAGATCTGATAGAGATAATATTTTTCATATTTTTGGTATAAAGATGCAAAGTGAAAAGTAAAAGGCAAAGTAAAAACAAAGCAAGATTAAAGTGATGGAGATTGATATGATGAGAATAGACCCGGGGGCCATAGGTTTCACTAGTGGCTTCTCTCAAGAGCATAAGTATTCTACGGTGGGTGAACAAATTACTGTTGAGCAATTGACAGAATTGAGTATAGTTATGAGAATATCTAGGCATGATCATGTATATAGGCATCACATCCGTGACAAGTAGATCGAAATGATTCTGCATCTACTACTATTACTCCACTCATCGACCGCTATCCAGCATGCATCTAGAGTATTAAGTTCAAAACAGAGTAACACTTTAAGCAAGATGACATGATGTAGAGAGATAAATTCATGCAATATGAAATAAACCCCATCTTGTTATCCTCGATGGCAACAATACAATACGTGCCTTGCTGCCCCTTCTGTCACTTGGAAAGGACACCGCAAGATCGAACCCAAAGCTAAGCACTTCTCCCATGGCAAGAACTACCAATCTAGTTGGCCAAACCAAATGGATAATTCGAAGAGACTTGCAAAGATAACCAATCATACATAAAAGAATTCAGAGAAGATTCAAATATTATTCAAAGATAGGCTTGATCATAAACCCACAATTCATCGGTTTCAACAAACACACCGCAGAAATAAGAGGATTACATCTAATAGATCTCCACAAGAGAGGGGGAGAACATTGTATTGAGATCCAAAAAGAGAGAAGAAGCCATCTAGCTAATAACTATGGACCCGAAGGTCTGAGGTAAACTACTCACACTTCATCGGAGAGGCTATGATGATGTAGAAGCCCTTCCTTGATGACGGCCCTCTTCGGCAGAGCTCCGGAACAGGCCCCAAGATGGTATCTCGTGGATACAAAAAGTTGCGGCGGTGGAATTAGGTTTTTGGCTCCTGTTCTGATCATTTGAGGGTACGTGGGTATATATAGGAGGAAGAAGTATGTCGGTGGAGCTTCGGTGTGCCCACAAGGGTGGGGCCGCGCCTGGGGGTGTAGGGCGCGCCCCCTACCTTGTGCCCTCCTTGGAGCTTTCTTTGCGTAGGGTCCAAGTCTACTGGGTCTTATTCGGGAAGAAAATCATGTTCCAGAAAGGATTTTTCTGTTTGGACTCCGTGTGATATTCCGTTTCTTCGAAACACTGAATTAGGCAAAAAATAGCAATTCTGGGCTGGGCCTCCGGTTAATAGGTTAGTCCCAAAAATAATATAAAAGTGGAAAATAAAGCCCAACATAGTCCAAAACAGTAGATAATATAGCATGGAGCAATCGAAAATTATAGATACGTTGGAGACGTATCACCTTTGTCTACTTTGATTGAGAATAATAATGAATCTATGGATGTGAATTTTGTTGGTAGGAATAATTTTGGTAACAACGCGTATAGAGGGAATTTTAATCCTAGGCCTTACCCTAGTAATTCTTCTAATAATTATGGAAATTCCTACAACAACTCTTATGGAAATTTTAATAAGATGCCCTCTAAATTTGAGACTAGTGTTAAAGAGTTTATGAATTCTCAAAAGAATTTTAATGCTTTGCTTGAAGAGAAATTACTTAAAGTTGATGAATTGGCTAGGAACGTTTTCTTGACTATAAATTGGCTAGGAACATTGATATAATTTCTCTTGATGTTGATTCTTTAAAGCTTAGATCTATTCCTCCTAAGCATGATATCAATGAGTCTCTCAAAGCCATGAGAATTTCCATTGATGAGTGCAAGTAAAGAACCGCTAGGATGCGTGCTACGAAAGATGCCTTTATTAAAGCGTGTTCTTCCAATTCCTATGAAAATCAAGATGAAGATCTAAAAGTTATTGATGTGTCCCCTATTAAATCTTTGTTTTGCAATATGAATCTTGATGAAACTGAGTATGATCCACCTTTACCTAGAAGGCGTCACTAGTAGAAAAGGGGGCTTTGGTCCTGGCCGGGTAAGCCCATTAGTCCCGGTTCAGTCCAGAACCAGGACCAATGGGTGCATTTATCCCAGTTCGTGCGACTAAGGCATTAGTCCCGGTTCACCTGGGCCCTTTAGTCCCGGTTCGTGCCACGAACCGGGACTAAAGGGTGTGATGCCCATTGGTCCCGGTTGGTGGCACCAACCGGTACTAAAGGTTAGACCT
>NC_041390.1:595640237-595698494 GCF_002162155.2 Triticum dicoccoides
TTTTAGAAAAAACTAAAGAAAATGATGGAAATGTCAATAAAAATAAAATAAAATAAGTTTCCCATTTGATATGTGGTCTAGTTGTTGGAAAAATTTACAAATATGAATTTCGACTTTATTTACAAAATCTCTCTGGAATTTGTAAAATGGGCATAACTTTTGCATACGAACTTGGATTAAAAAGTTTTTTATATGAAAAATCATCTACTCGAAAAGTTACATCCGATGGAGATTGCCTATGGCCTGTTTGCAAATTTGTAGAATCCTCAAATTCCAAAAGGAAAAAAAGTTATGCTCAAATTTCAGTTTTTTTTAATTTTCAGTAAATCTGGTCAAACTATGGTGAAACTACTTATTCAAGAAGTATTAGTGTTACTAAATATTTATTCAAGAATATTAGTGTTATTAAATAATTATTTCACCTTTTTTGAATTTTGGTCAAATGTGGTCAAACTATGGTCAAACTATGGTCAAACTACTTATTCAAGAAATATTAGTGTTACTAAAAAATTAATGTTTTTTAGAACAATAGTTTCAAACTCAAACAGTGAAATATGTGACTTCA
Source organism: Triticum dicoccoides (assembly GCF_002162155.2). Classification (NCBI taxonomy): domain Eukaryota; kingdom Viridiplantae; phylum Streptophyta; class Magnoliopsida; order Poales; family Poaceae; genus Triticum; species Triticum dicoccoides. Next base: position 595,640,803 of record NC_041390.1, read on the forward strand.
TGCTCAAGCTAAATTCTGAGGGTTAATAGGATTGACATCTTACTATTGTCAGGAAAACAACAAGTGCAGACTTGGAAACGAGGGAGAATAGAACCCGGAAGTTATGTGTGCTCAGGCTGGAGTAGTGAGAGGATGGGTGACCGTTCGGGATTTTAGATGATTTGGAATGATGAGGGGTGATTAGAGATTAAATTGAGCAGTGATGAGGGGTGATTAGAGATTAGAGGTTAAAATAATTCAGAAATTTGAAAATAAAAAAATTCAAAAAAAATTAGAAAATTTCCTTTAGTACTGGTTGGTGTTACCAACCGGGACTAAAGGTGGACCGGCCACGTGGAGGGCCTTTAGTCCCGGTTCTGGATTGAACCGGGACTAAGGGTCAGGGCATTAGTACCGACCCTTTAGTCCCGGTTCCAGAACCGGGACTAAAGGCCCTTACGAACCGGGACTAAAGGCCCTTTTTCTACCAGTGCATTCCAAGAATTCGGAGTTTTGAGATCTTGATGATGAAATTGATAAAAGTGGGATTGAAAAGAATAAAACCCTAGATGTTGCTAAACCCACTATATTGGATTTCAAGGAATTTAATTATGAAAGTTGCTCTTTAATTGATTGTATTTCCTTGTTGCAATCCCTGCTAAATTCTCCTCATGCTTATAGTCAAAATAAAGCCTTTACCAAACATATCGTTGATGCCTTGATGCAATCTTATGAAGAAAAACTTGAGTTGGAAGTTTCTATCCCTAGAAAAATTTATGATGAGTGGGAACTAACTATTAAAATTAAGATTAAGGATCATGAATTTTATGCTTTATGTGATTTGGGTGCTAGTGTCTCCACTATTCCCAAAACTTTGTGCGATTTGCTAGATTTTCGTGATTTTGATGATTGCTCTGTAAACTTGCATCTTGCGGATTCTACTATTAAGAAACCTATGGGAAGAATTAATGATGTTCTTATTGTTGCAAATAGAAATTATGTGCCCGTAGATTTTATCATTCTTGATATAGATTGCAATGCTTCTTACACTACTTTGCTGCATCATCCTCTCCTCTTTGGGGAAATCCAACGCAGTGCTCAAGAGGTAGCAGTACCACGGGTCTACATGTACAATAACACTATTGGCTCTGTTGTGATGCTAGTAATGTGCATGATATGAGAAGTCAATTGTATACACAATAGAAATTGAGATCAACATAGCTATTTATAAGAGCAAACCTGTTAAAGAAACATGTGTAAACATACCTGTTGTGCCATTGGAGTTTCCATTGGATCGTTCAATTTAAAAATAAGTTTGTATGAGTAAATATAGTGATACAAGAGCAAAGCAGTATGCACGATAGCAATGGAATCTTAAATGACAACAGTTGTTCTTCAGGATTAAGCACATGTTCTACATGAACAGAGTATAGTAAGACGCACCCATATACTACTTAAAATAAAATGAGCTCATAGACCTTACCAAATTCTTGGTTCGGGACCAGTACAGAATAAGGCGTTCCCAGTCATTGTCTAGTAAATGTGTCTTACGAGAACGTAAGGGAATTTGATGAGTTTCTTTGCCAGTGAAGTACGTTTTCTTCAGGTAATTCCGATACTGCCACCAAGCATTCTTAAAGATAGCAGAGGTATTAGCAGATGTTAACACATCCCGAGTTTCCAAATTGGTCCTTCCCTATAGAGAAAAATGGGAAAATTTCCTATATTATAACCATCATGGAGGTAGAATGTATGGGGTAAAGCAAAGTAATTGCCATGAATAAAATTACTTACGCATAACTCCTGGAGAAACACCTGGAACTAGCATTTTCCCTCATCTTCAATATAATATTTCCATGATGGGAAGATACACACATAGGACTTAACAACATCAAATGCGATAGATGCTATGAATGGTTGGTTGTGCTTCCACCACAGGAATAGGTGTACTAACTGGTGGAGTTGGGGTTCACCGTGGTAGTACTGACGCTTTGGGCACTGGAGCTGCCTTACTAACTGCTCTTGTTTGGGAGCTATGTGGTGGAGATGGTGGTGTGTCAACATGAACTGGGTTACTATCTGCTGGGGTTGGGGTTTATTGGGTGAAGCTGGTTTTCTGTCCATCGCAGTAGGGGTACAATCTGCGAGAGTCTGGGTTATGTGTGGTAGGGTTGGTTCTCGTGCATGTACAACCGGGGTGCTATCTCCACCAGGAGGTAGCACTATTTTATTTGAAGACCGTATTTTTACTCCGCTAGATACTGCCATCACCCGCTCCAATTCAAATGGCTGATAAATAGGAAACATAGTTGAATGTACACATTGTATGAGAGACAGATGCAATAGATAGTGTGGAAAAAAGAGGGCATAAAATAGTTGACATGTATATTGTTTAACTAAAACGGATAGCATGACATAATTTCACATATATGATGTCTATCTAAACTTGATAGCATAGCATAACATAATTCAAAGATATGATGACTAACTAAGCAGGATCACATGACATAACTAGATAAAATCCCGCGCGTTGCTGCGGAATTAGTGGAAGCCAATATTGTCACACTATAGTAAACAAACATGAGACGGTGCTGAAAATAATTAAGTATGAATAATGAGTTTCAATGGGATAGAAAAAAATTCTTGTTCAGTAGGAGAATACGGGCAATTGACAATAACATAAAATTTGAGGTGATATAATGCATTCACTAATGTGTCACTTACAAAAATACAGCACAATAATCAGGTTCAGTGTACTTCCAAACCTAGTTTAGTAAGAGCATGCGTGTGGAGAAAGGTTCAGCAAGAATACAAAAACAACAAATCTCTAAAGTTGATAATTTCTAAGGAGATACACAACACATATACAGAGAACAAACATATCTATGACATTCGTCGACGAATTTGCGAACAGATAGGTCAAGAAAATAGATTGTTGACATCAATGGAATATACCAAAATTGCTTTTTAAAACTTTGTGATACATATACAGTAACGTATAACAAACCTGAAGGTGAAGATTTGTTAATCAGTCATTCAGATCCAACATTCATCTTCTGGACTTGATGTCTTCATTCTTCATTCAAACATCCAGTGTATCCAAACAATTTTATTCTTCAATTATTATAAAGGAAAATATAAATATACCAAGGAGGTAGGAATGGCCTAGACCAATATCATTTCATGAAAGTAAAAATACAATGGCTCCTCCACGCAAATTGTAAATATATATGCATAGCAAAGACATATTTGAAAGAGCGCATGGACTCCCAAATGGCCAAAAGCGCTTGCGTAAATCACATTATTAAAAAATAACAGACATTTAAAAGACAGGAGAAGAAGACGCATATGATGATATTTATGTTATTACCATTTTACCAGGCATGAAAAGAGGAAGAAATTGTATGGCAAAACCTAGCTGCTTCGTGTAAAGGGTTCATTTACCCTGAAGATGCTTCATTATCAATGCCGACATCTCACGCTATCGTCAAATTGAAGTGAAGCTGTGATGCCACAAAGCAGCCGTGACACAGCGACATCATGTCGATAACTGGTAGCTACATCACACCATGGATATGCATCAAAGAATACCGAAAGTCAGTATTCAAGTAGAGATCTAGCAAAACAGAATATATTAATGAGTCAGTATGATTACTCCTATGATCCAACATGCAAGCATCAATCTATCTAAAAGAATGTAACGCTAATGTTTAACGCGCGTGTCAAAGAAAAAGCAAAACTACACTACTTTGGGGGTTCGAGGATGCTATAACCATAGCCGACACAGGTCTTGAAGGTCCATCTTGCAGTGTTCAGCAAGCTCCTTGTTGTTCTGGTAGAACCTTTTTCTCGTGACTTCTAGTGCGTTCTCAAGGCTCTTCGAACCCCTCGTTGTAATGATTTTACTTCTAGTGTTTTTGTGCGCAGTAGAGGGCAGATTAGGCTGCAGGACAACAACGTACGTACATGAGAAACACAAAGGGGTGCGCGTCGCTCACATCACCAAAGCTCTCATATGGGATTGAGGAGGGGCAAGGGGATGCACGATATGTTGAAAAAAGGGGTGCGCGTAGCACCATCTCTGGTGTGTGTGGCGCTGCGATGGTGCAGTGTGGTCTGGAGGGATGCCACGGCTGGGTGAAGTCAATGCATTCGGTCATAAGTGGCCGGCCGGTCAAAGCGATCGTGAGGCCCCGGGAAGGCATTGCGGGCTCACGGAGGAGCCGTCTAGGCACGACATCGCGGCCGGGCAAAGCTGAGGTAGGGCACCCGGGATGGGTTGCAGCCGTGCGGCGACGCCATCTAGGTGTGGTGGCATCTAGCTCCATCTTGACATTGTGATTACTAATGAGGCCATGCACACCAGAGCCCAACGGCAAATATCTTGATGATTAGTAAAAGGAGGATGAGACGAGGCGATTGGGGACAGAAAAGAGCTTCCTATCACACACCAATCCGAACTTCCAACAAAGCTAACTAAATTAACCATAGATCTGAGGAGCAGACTGAGAGGGAGGAGAGTTCCAACCTCTGATGCAGGTGATGTTGAAGGGGGACGTCGGCGCCCGGCGGCTGCACATCTGGTTCAGCGGGAGTCTGGTTCAATGCTCGGGCATGGGATTTTTGCTAGCGGAGCCGATGGTGCTGGCGATAACGGGGTTCTAGGTTGGCAGCAACACAAAAATCTCTGCTGGATACAACCCTCGAAGGCTTGGCCGGCAGCAGAGTATGGAGAGAGATCGATAGAGCAAGGAGGGAAGACGAACGAAGCGCTTCGAAGATGGCCATCTAAGGCCACCATGACACGTTTCCATATTTTCGCGTGAGTGGAATCGAGGAACCCGGAAGAGAGAGGTAACGGAGGAGGTGAACCGTGCGTGTTGTGGAGAAAATAACTTGGAGGAGACCAAGCATGCGTGGAGATAATTCCTTAGGGGAAAAAGATGAAAATATCTATTTTTATAGCAATAAACAAAGCTTAATTTGCTGACATGGCAGGTTGCTTAGGTGGATAGGCTGCATGTCAAGAGAAATAAGGTAGTGGGGATGAACTATTTAGGTATTATAGATTCACATACATGTTATCTAAGTAATCAGGATCGCATGATTTAATTCACATATGTGATTTATATGCTAAGCAGAGGGCATTCGCATATATGATGTCTGAACTAAGAACATGGTGTTGAATATTGTGTATATGATGTCTAAACTATGCAATGCAAGGCACCATATGCATGATATGAGCAGTATAACCGTGCGAAGTTAGAGCATACACCTCGGTGGGGGAATAGGACTGATCATCTGTCTCTGAATCCATCTCTGAGGAGCTATCGGGACCCATCAAGAGATCTGGTTCGACAGGTAGCACTGTCTGCTCTGAAGGCCTTGTTTTCACTCCAGATTTTTCCATCACCCACTCAAATGGCTGATTCACAGGAAGAGTAGTTTAATGTACAAACATTGTCGACAAATGAAAATGTAATGAAGAAAAGGATGGAAAAGATATCATTAAAATATATGATGCCTGGTTAAACAGGATGGCATTGCACATTTCACATATAGTGTGGCTGGCTAAAAGATATGAGACTGCATAATTCCCATATATGATATTGAAACTAAACAAGTGGCATTACAGAACATGTCTAAACTAAGAAGATGACATATATGATGTCGAAAGTAGGCGCTGCAGGGAAACATATGCATGATATGACTAACATCATCATGCCAAGTTAGAGCAAACACCTTGGGAGGTAAATAGGAGTGGTCAGCTGCGTCTGAATCTGCCTCAGAACAGATATCTTCCTCTAGATTACAATTTGGAGAGGGGGGGAGGGTTTGCCATTGAACCCACCATGGAGCAATGTCTGCATGACATTGTATTGCCGCGCAAAACTCTTCTCTTTTTCTCTACATGTTCAGCATGACTGTGTACAATATCGGACATGCATACAGAAAATATAGTGAGATTATGTAAGGAGAGCATGCAGAAATCTAGAGTAATGGTAACAACCAGTGGATGGATCCAAAAATAACGACAGTAGGATGATGATTGCTTTAATTTAATAAAAAAACAGATGATGATTGCTTTACTATTTGTTTCCCACCCAAGATGAACAACATAGGCATACCCTAGGTGAACCAGGTATTAGACAGAGATACTTTTCATTGCTGCCTCGATATGTGCCCCACAACTAATTTAGAACTCAAGTTTGAACATCAATTTGGACCTAACTTGGAGTCTAAGAGGTGAACAGGACGATAAAGTAGCAGGTAGTATTAAGTGATGCATAACATAAGTAGAAACAAAAGAGTGCGACCTCTCTTGTGGACCCGTGTACTCCTCATGTTCATTTGCTGAGTCGATGATGGTGATGCCGTTGTGGTGGGTGTCGGCGGCAGGGAAGGAGATCTGAGGCGGCAAAAGACGGTCAGGAGTCGTGATGTCTGGTTTGGTGGATGCTTCTGTCGATGGAGCAGCTTAGGTGAGGTGGACGATGTTGCGGCAGGAGCAGGACAAACCACACAAAGATTTCTTCGACACCTACCTGTAACGGAAGTAATTCTGTAAGGGCTCATTTGGCTTGCATGATTCTAGAAACGCAGGGATAGGAAAAACACCGGAATAGGATAGGAATGCACATGGGAAATAGAGCATTTGTGAACACATGATTTCTGTCAACTTGGGTATTTGGTTCATAGAAATTGGAAGAGCAGAGGCATGCAAAGAAACATGGCCAAAATAAAGTGAAACGATATGAAAGCGTGTACAGTTAGAATGTTATTCTGCCACTAATGCACTTGGTCTTGTTTTCATGCATATGATTTTGAAAAGTAGGTCCAGGTGGATGTTTTGCTCCATTCCTTTCAACAAAATGCATGAATAATTGAATAGTAGAGTTCCATAGGAAAATTTCCTATTGCTATGTTTTTCCGTTGAACCAAAATAGGCCTAATGGATCGACATGAATGTAGAGTAATAAGTGATGCCACAAGTGTACAACCTCTTTGTCGTTGCCGTGTCGACCTCAGCATCATTGTGTTGGTCTCTGAAGAAGTTGAGGCAGAGGTGGCAGTCACAGGTGTGGAGGAAGATCTGAGGAATCTGTAGACGGTGTCCAGGGCACTGCTCTGTTGTGATGGATAGTTCCGTCGTTGGAGTAGCTCCGGCGAGCCGTAAGACATCGAGGCTGAAGCAGCATAAGATAGACATCGTTAATCTCAAGTGGGATTCTAATAGCATCTCCAATAGATGATGTAAAATACATTACCAAAAATTCATAGATGTAAAATTTACATCACCAAAAACCACAGGACTACAACAGAGGAGGTAAAAACTATTGACTCTGAACTTAACTGTCGAAACTGAAATTTACTGTGGAGTCTGAATGTTACTGTCGAAAGTGAACGCAATGGTAGCAGAGAGGCCCTTCACATGTAGTTTAGGGAGGGCATGCGGTTCATCTTCAACCCGCACTACCCTGAGCCGCCAGCCACCACCGACCGAACCGCCGTCCCCCGCCGCCCGCGGCCGGCGGCACTCCCGCGCCGCCTCGTCGCCCTAAAACCACTCCCCACTTCCGGTCCGCCGCCGCCCTGGCCAGCCCTCTAGCCCCCCCTGTGTCGCCCCGAGACCACTCCCCACTTCCTATGGAGGAATTCTTCATATCCTTCACATTTCTTAGGAAAATAGACATCAGCCTAGACTCAATGAAAAAAATCCTATGATGTGAATCAAATGGCATCTCCTTTCCTATTCCTACTCATAGGATTTAAGATACATTTTATCTCATTTCCTATGACTTTCCTATTCCTACAATTTTCCTACCCTATGAACCAAAGGAGGCCTGGATTTTCGAAATATAACAAGGCACGGGTTGAATTTTAGGGACAAGCCTAACGTGTAATATTGTACTCGTACATACCAAATCAATTCGCACTTCCTTCAATGAAAAAAATGCAAAATATAAAACTATTCACACCATGCAAAGAGAGAGTCTTGTCCCGTTTTACTATACAAATGCTATTCAAAGATATGAATCCATGTTATGTCCAATTAAATTTTTTCGCTGGCTGTATAATGCATGTAACCTACTCATACCAACATTTTAGTGCATTCCAAATGTCTATACTACCGCTCAAATTCGAAATAAATTTGAATTCATTTCTCTATTTGAACAAGAATCTACAATCATGATTGTTGCCAACTTCAACCATCATTTGTGTATTACCTTAACAACACACCAGATGATCACTATAGAGATAGGTATGAACTATGTGTACTATATGAACTAGAATTCAATTTTTTGAATACACTTGATGTTGATTCCAAATAATAGTACATTTGATGTACTAACTAGGTATTCATAATCTAAACCATGTTCCATACGTACACCGTGTTTATCACACAAAGAATGGTGCCCCTCCCCCTACATTATGACAAGTATTTAGCCCTGAGCTGCAAAAGCCACACATTATCCCAAATTATAATCAATGTTCTATATATTATATGTAGTACTAGCAAGATGCCCATGCGTTCCATGGAACATCAAGATGATCGAGGGGAGGCCTTATTTGCAAAAGTGGAGAGGGGTGTGGGTATCTTTTTTCAAAATTGCCATAGTTCCCTTCCTATCCATCAGATATAAATCGGAAGACCTATAATGCAGGATGGCAGGCACACCATCATCAACAACTCTGTTTTTTATAAGAGTAGAGATAAAATATAATATATGCAGTATAACATGTTCATAATCGTAGACTAAGGCATAGCCGAGTGGTGGGAAGGGGCTGGTGCCTTCCCACCCACCCAGGTTCAAGGCATGTTACTTGCAATTTGGGGTTGTTGCACCAATTATACTATAGGGGTTCCCTTATAGTCTTTCTGTCAAAAAACATGTTTATAATCACACCATTTGTGTCACCGTTATATATATTCACGCATGCGTCGGTTTAAAACACTATGATAAATTCTTCAAATATCCAAATTGACTTTTTATAATGAATTATGATCTCTATTCGTCTTTTACACCCACACAATCCTCTTATCTTGGTAGCTAGTGCTAACTCTCTCTCGTGCATGCACACGCCCACATCCCTCTCACCTTCGCTCAACATTCTCCAGCTCCATCGCGCAAATTCATCTTTTCACTTTAGGTCGTTCAGCCACGGTGTGTGTGGGCCCCCATCTCCTTCTTTACAGCACACATCAATCGATATGCCTCTCTAGCTAGGTGTTCCTACCACAAACCCAAGCTTTCCCTCTTCTCTTCTCACCGTCCATGCCTCACTTCCACCCCTCTTTTCATCAATCTCGTACTCGCACACTCCTTCCCCCTTGATATAGTATTCCTCTCACACTACCTCCTAGCTACATCCCTCTTTCTCTATCCTTCTCACCAGGCTTTATTTGCTTCTAACACATACATGCATGTATACCGATCGATCTCCCTACATATACCTAGGTTGACTTTAACTATTTTCCCCCACCGATCCATGGACGTACCTCAAAAGTTATGTCTCTCCTTTCTCTGACAAAGGATGATTGATCTTCCTATATAGTTACGACTGCTTACCACATCCACCCATTGATAACCCACAAGTATAGGGGATCGCAACAATTTTCGACGGTAGAGTATTCAACCAAATTTATTGATTCGACACAAGGGGAGCCAAAGAATATTCTCAAGCATTAGTAGTTGAGTTGTCAATTTAACCACACCTGAAAGACTTAATATCCGCAGCAAATTATTTAGTAGCAAAGTGGTATGGAAGTAACGGTAAAAGTGGCAAAAGTAATAGTAGTAGTTTTTGTAGCAATCGTAACAGTGGCAACGGAAAAGTAACTAAGCAAAGATCAATATGTGAAAAGCTCGTAGGCAATGGATCAATGATGGATAATTATGTCGGATGCAATTCCTCATGCAACAGTTATAACATAGGGTGACACAGAACTAGCTCCATTTCATCAATGTAATGTAGGCATGTATTCCGAATATAGTCATACATGCTTATGGAAAAGAACTTGCATGACATCTTTTGTCCTACCCTCCCATGGCAGCGGGGTTCTATTGGAAACTAAGGGATATTAAGGCCTCCTTTTAATAGAGTACCGAACGAAAGCATTAACACTTAGTGAATACATGAACTCCTCAAACTACGGTCATCACAAGGAGTGGTCCGAATTATTGTCACTTCGGGGTTACCGGATCATAACACATAGTATGTGACTATTGACTTGCAAGATAGGATCAAGAACTCACATATATTCATGAAAACATAATAGGTTCAGATCTGAAATCATGGCACTCGGGCCCTAGTGACAAACATTAAGCATAGCAAAGTCATAGCAACATCAATTTGAGAACATAATGGATACTAGGGATCAAACCCTAAGAAAACTAACTCGATTACGTGGTAAATATCATCCAACCCATCACCGTACGACAAGCCTACGATGGGATTACTCACGCACGGCGGAGAGCATCATGAAATTGGTGATGGAGGAAGGTAGATGATGACGATGGCGACGGATTCCCCTCTCCGGATCCCCGAACGGACTCCAGATCAGCCCTCTCGATGAAGATTACGGCTTGGTGGCGGATCCGTATCATAAAACATGATGAATTCTTCTCTTTGATGTGAATATATAGAGTTGGAGTTGACGCCGGTGGAGTCTCAGGGGGCCCATGAGGTAGGAGGGCCTACACCCTCGTGGACAGGGTGTAGGCCCCCTGATGCTGATTCTTTCACCAATATTTGTTATTAATTCCTAAATGTGTCTCCGTGGATTTTCAGGTCATTCCGAGAACTTTATTTCTGCACAAAAATAACACCATGGTAATTCTGCTGAAAACAGCGTTAGTCCGGGCACTACAAGAAATATGTTAACTTGCGACCATCACTATTAGTCACTCAAAGGTCATTGTTTTTCATTTGCGACCTTTTTGTGACCAAAAACAGAAGGTCAAAAGTTGGCGGTCGTAAACTGAAATTAACGACCTTCTCTGTGAGAAGGTCATGGAAGGCAACGACCAAAACAAAAGGTCATGGATTCTATGACCTTCTGTTTTGGTCGCTAGCTCTCTACCCAGGCCACATCGGATCCGATGTGGCTAACTTTTTTTAGGGAATAGCCAGTTCTTTATTGATCAAACTCCACAGAAAGTGGGATAATGCTTACATTATGTGGTTGGCCAAACCACACATGACGCCCATGGGCTAGATTAAGAGAAAATCTAGCTAAGCGATGAGCTTCTACGTTATTATCTCAACCTTCAAAAATAAAACTATAGGAAAAAGTGGTAGAATGGGCTTTGATCTCACTGATAATTGCACCATGTTTGCCACTGGAACCTTCGACAATGTCCCGCACTACCTATTTTGAGTCTCACGCGACCACAAAACGCTGCAAAAGAAGGTCCTCGGCTGCACAAAGTGCATCCCTATAGGCTAGCGACTCCAAGCTCATTGGGTCATCCACTCCTTGCACCACCAGGGCCGTGCTACCAAGTAGTTCCCCTCGGCATCCCTACACACCACCGCTGCTGAACCATATCATCCTGGTCTTATGGCAGCGTCCACATGAAGATTTGCATGATTCGCCGGAGGTGCTCTCGGGCGAGTTCTTCGTTGTATGCCCCCTTCTGCCCTTGAGATCCCAGATGGTTTGCGTTCTTTAATACTCTCCAGCTCTCCAATGAACCTGGTAGGGAAGGAAAACAGTGATTGGGGACTCTGAAAAATCCCCTCGTGGATAGACTTCATCCTTGCCGGCCAAATAGCCCACCAAGTGACGGCTAACTTCACAAAATGAGCATGTGATAATGACTCCATTTGTGCGAAAAGCCATGGTTTAGCTTTTGGCTCGCTGTTGTGCACCAGCAACTGTCCAATCTCCTCCTTGACCATCGCCGAAGTGCATCTGGAAGTAGTACATTCCAGGAGGGGGTGGCGCCATGAGTCCGGGGCCCCACACAGCCCGCATGCCATAGAGTTTGACATATGTCGATGAGAACGAAGATCTTCGGTTGGCAAAGATTGTTTTGAAAGTCTCCAAAAGAACATTCCAATTTTTTCGGGCACTTGCGTTTTCCACAGAGTTTTCCACTCGTTTTGCTTGGCTGTGTCGCTTGACGAGCTAGCATTGCCGTCCAACCAAGCCTTACGGCATTTCCTTGTGGCTACTAGCATGTTATATGCTGATCTGACAAAGAATTGTCCATTTTTCTCGAAATGCCAGCACCAAAACTTAGTTATATTACGGGTGCACAGAGGTACTCTAGTGATTACTTTCACTTCAAAGGGAAGGAAGACCTCCCGAACCCTCTGTATGTTCCATGTTGCTGTAGTTGGATCAATGATCTCTGAGACAAACTAAGGCGGGTTTTCTATCTTACAACCATATGGTCAGAGCATCTCGTTCCTAGGTAACTGGTTTTCATTCCAAATACTTGTATTCTGCCCGTTCCCAATTCTCTTTATTAGCCCTTGCTTAAGAATACCTCTGCCTTCTACTATGGCCCGCCAAATCTGGCTCGGATGGGACCCAAGACCAGCTTCAAGAATTGATGAATCCGGATAGTAAACACTTCTGAGGATGCGAGCACTCAGTGAGTCTGGGTTTTGAAGCAAACGCCACACTTGTCTAGCCAGCATAGCCAGATTTAAAAGCTCGAAATCCTTGAAACCCAGCCCCCCAAATTTTTTTGGTTGAGTCATATCTTTCCAAGACACCCAATGTGGCTTGCGTTGGCCTTCTTTGCTACCCCACCAAAATTTCCTTATGAGCATATTCAAATGTTCACACAAACCTCTTGGTAATTTGAAGCAAGACATGGAATATACTGGTACCGCCTGAGCAACGGCTTTAACAAGAACCTCTTTCCCCGCCCTAGACAAAGACTTCTCTATCGATCCTTGAATCATGCTCCACAATCGGTCCTTTAAATATTTTAAAGAACCATTCTTTGAAGAACCGATGTCAGAAGGCATGCCCAAATATTTTTCATTCAATGTCTCATTCGGAACATGTAAGAGGCCCTTTATGTCATTGCGAATGTTTTCTGGAACTCCTTTGCTGAAAAAGATGGATGACTTTGCATAATTAATTCGCTGGCTAGAAGCTTGACAATAAATATCCAAAACTTGGTTCACCTCCGTTGCTCCCATACCATTCGCCTTGAAAAACAGCAGGCTGTCATCTGCAAATAATAAACGGTTTACCGGTGGCGTCGAGGATGCCACTTGAAGCCCACTTAAGTTTGATGACTCTCTTCTTGATATTAGGAGGCACGAAAGGCCCTCTGCTGCTAACAAGAACAAGTATGGGGACAATGGGTCCCCTTGTCGGATTCCATGAGATGGCTTAAACTCCTCTAGTTTCTTCCCATTGAACAAAACAGAAAAATTAACTGAGCTCACCAGATTCATGACAATATCCACCCATTTAGTATTGAAACCCAGCTTAAGCATAATTTCCCGTAAATAGGGCCATTCCACTCTGTCGTACGCTTTCATCATATCAAGTTTCAAGGCACATGATTGATGCTTCTTTGCCTTGTTGCGCTTCATGAAATGCAGACACTCATATGCTGTAATGATGTTATCAGTAATGAGCCTCCCAGGCACAAAAGCAGACTACTCCTCCGAGACAATATCCGGCAATACTACCTTTAGACGGTTAGATATCATCGTCGAAGCTATCTTGTATAACACATTGCATAAACTGATTGGGCAAAATTGCGACAGTAGTGTGGGATTTTTTACCTTAGGGATAAGAACCAGGATGGTTTGATTTATATACTGCACAGACTTAGAGCCCTCCACAATCCTCAGAACCACCCTAGTTACCTCTTCACCGCATACGTCCCAGTGTTGCTGAAAAAAATGTGTTGGAAAACCGTCGGGGCCCAGTGCCTTAATTGGGAACATATGGAACAAAGCTATCTTCACTTCCTCTTGGGTATACGGGGCATTCAATGAGTCATTCATAGTTGTGATAACCTTTACTGGAACAGTATCCAACACTTGCTCCATGTCCTACACTCCTTCAGAAGTTGTCAAAGCTTCCATCTCATCTTTATCATCAGTCATCTGTCCATCTGGGTGCTGCAGTTTTTTAATTTGATTTTTCCTTCGGCGTCTGCTAGCTCAGAGGTGAAAAAAGTAGGTGTTTTTATCGCCATGAACTAGCCAGTCAAGTCTTGCACGCTGTCGCCAAAGTATCTCCTCTCGATAAAATAATTCTACTAGCCGGTTCGAGATCTTTGTTTCCGCATGCGATGGCCCCATGCGACCTGAGATCAAACGTAACAAAGCAAGTTCATTTTTTAATCTTTGGATTTCCCCTCGGACGCTGCCAAAGTGTTATTTGTCCCAGTCAATCAAATCAGCTCCCAGGCATTGTAATTTTGCATGCAGATCTTCGGCCGAGCTGTCCAGCTAGTACCCACCAAATCACACAGCCCAGGATCCCTTTCCCACATCAATTCGTATTTAAAGCTGCGGGGCCCCTGCTTGCATGGAGCATGCACGTCCAGCAAGTTCAACTGGATTGGGATGTGATCGGAAGATGCAGCCAATCTATGCAGTAGTTCTGCCTGTGGATAAGAAAGAGACCACGCTTGGTTGACCACACAACGATCCAGTCGGACTCTTGTATATGTCCCTCCCGCGACCTTCTTCTCGAAAGTCCAGCTGGTGCCCAAGTATCCAATGTCAGACAAGCCACAGATGTCAAGAGCACTCCTGAAAGCATCAATATGTGCTTGGCTTTGGCTTCCAACTCCGTCGTGTTCATGGGAATGTAGCACTTCATTGAAATCCCTCATAACTGCCCAGGGTGTGTTGCTTGAACCAACTATTCCTCTCAACATATCCCACGTCTTGTATCTTTCCGGCACCTGAGCTTCCCCGTATACAAAGGTTACTCGTACATGTGACTCAACCATATCATCAACCAGTACATCAATGTGATACTTGGAGTACCCAATAATTTCAACTTATATTTCATCATTCCAAAAAATACCAAAACCACCACTTCTACCTGAACTACTAATAGCGAAGCTCTTATTGTAATCTAGTGTTTCTACCAAGTTTTCTACTCTCGAACCCTCTATCTGTGTTTCTAGAATGCAAAGGATAGAGGGGGAAAATTGCCTCGTTAGATCACGAAGCTCTCGAACTATCGCGGCTTTGCCGATTCCGCGGTAGTTCCAACATAGCAGACTCATTGCGCTAGGCGCAGCCCCCCTTGGGAGCCCACCAAACACGCATCATTGTTTTGTTCTTGTCTTTTCCCTTCTCTTCTGTCACTACGACTATCTTGTTCCTCTTTGGCTCTTGCTTTGATGATGGACTCGGGGGCACATCTGATGGGATTAAAGCTTGCTCATTATTACCCTCTAGCATCAATGGAGGAGCGCCTAGAAGGTTCGCCCCTAGCTCAGTGACTTGTGCCGCTCCCCTTTTCCTATTTTCCTCAGCTTCACTCATAGTTGCGTCGGGGGAGTTCGTCCTAGTGAATTTTCCATGCTCGTTCCAGTCCTCTCGATCACGTGGTTGTCCACGTCCAGAGCCCCGACCAGAATGTCCTCCTCCTATGTTGTCTCCGTTACCACGTCCTCTACCTGCACCAGGGCTAGTGCCAGTGCTCCTAAACCAATCTGCATGAAGATTTTTGAAAACTAGAGCTGAGGGCGCATGAACTCCGTCGCTGCATTCTTTATGCAAGTGTCCTAGCATACCACAAACAGCACACCAGTTGGGTAGCCTTTCATATTTGACCATAAATATTTCCCTCCTTTTCTTAATTACCAAAGAGACCGCATTGTTCAAGGGTTTGGTGACGTCAATCTTCACCTTCACCCAGAAAAAATTGCCCTAAAAGTCATGGGATTTCTACTCTGCATAGATGAACTCACCCACCGTCGTTGCCAATGATTTGATTAAATAGAAGAACATGTCTGGAAGGTCATGGATCGGGATCCATATCTCAATTTTGTCAAGCTTTATGGAGGATGGTCTAGTGTATCCATCATACAGCTCAATCACCACTGTTTTGCCCTTGAAGGCCCATGGCCCTTCCTCTATTACTCTCTCCCAATCCCCAAGACATGAACATTGTAGGGTATAGGGATTATCCTCCAATGGCTGGAATTTTACCTCCTGCGCCAGATCCCAAGCGACCCTCATGTTTCTGTAAAACCAATACTGAGAATAATATTTGGTCGTGTGGATTCACACGATCGCCATCCACCTTGCAGCCTCATTTTGGATATCTCCATCTTCCACAACCACGTCCTGCAGATCGTCTTCATTGAGACCTAGCTCCTTCATCATCATGTCTGTCTTGCTCAAGGCTTCTCCGGAAGCTGAAGCCGAGCTTCCCATCAGATCTCTTGCCCGAGAAAAAACTGGTCCCGCGGGCGGGATATCCCTAACCTTTCTCACCTGAGTCCGCCCTGGCCGAGAGCCTTGCAACCCCGGCTTCGATGGCGACCGGAGAGGGCAGGGGATCGATGTCTTCACAAGTTGCCAAAGGCGCCATCGGGAGGAGCGGAACCCTAACGAGAGGGGAAGCCGTCGGAAGATCGTATGAAAATATCTGACGTAGAAAAATTGTGACCAAATGAATAGGTCATTGACAAGAATCACCCCGGTCCGATTTGGTGTTTTACATGGGCCGAGCCCAACAATTCGGCCTAATTACTGTATATTTGTTATGTTAATTTACTCTAGCTACATGGGCCTGGCCCAGCAATTTGGCCTTTTTATTTTCTAGGGCATGACCTTTTTGCTAGTCTATTGATTTTCTATTTTCAACCATTTTATTTTTTGCAGCTGGTCCCACCATAGATTGGTCCCACTTCTCATGCTTATCCCAAAATTGATTTCACAGGTATTCAAATCACATACACAATAATTATTAGACTAGAGAGCAAACGAAATTCATCCAAAACAACACTACATTGGTCTATTACAATCATTACAGTATACTACAAGCCAGATATGCCTACTACTGCCTACAATTACAAACATAATATGCTACTGTTTGTTGATATGCTTCACAGCTTCGGACATTGATCCAAAACAACACTACATTGGTCTATTACAATCATTACAGTATACTACAAGCCAAATATGCCTACTACTGCCTACAATTACAAACATAATATGCTACTGTTTGTTGATATGCTTCATAGCTTCGGACTTTGATTTGGACTTCACCTGTGCAAAGAATAAGAATGACAATATAAGAATAAGAATGTGTACAGAACATCAAACAATAGCCAATGAGGAATACAATAACTTATAAGCAAAAATTGAGAGCAAATGCCATGTAGGTAAATAGTATGATTAACACTAACCAGTATATGTTCATGGAGTGACAAATTTTCTCACTAGCTAGGATTTTTTTGGCATATAGTATACTGACATGTGCAACTCTTAACTAAATTGATCATAGAAATGAAAAGAACTGTAAGAACGAGTTCATTCATTCATGCAAAATACAGGCATGTCAAATTTTAAGCACCAACAGAACAAATCTAACAAACCAGACTATAATCATCATGCATCAGGATTTATGGTTCTAGCAAAACAATAAGGAGACAGAGATACACGCATCAAGCATACCAGCTACTACAATAAGAGGTAGATATGCTCCAGAAACTGTAGGGAGTATGCACCCCGACAATTGTGCAGTAGCTAGGGATTGAGGAGGATGAGCTTTCTCCCATTGTACCTAGATGGTAGACAAGAAAACAAGTTATGTCAGCAGAATCATCATGTTTTATCCACTGTACCTAGGTCATATTTAGGTACACAATTAGCTAATATGTCGATAAAAAGTACTCAATAGCTACAATGTATAGTTTACACGTATGAACGGAAGATTCAGCAAAGACATGTTGATAAAATAGTTTAAACAATGGTATCAGGTATACTGTCATGCATGAGAACTTCATGATATTTATATTCATCATCACAGCAACCTATAACCACCTATGCTCATTATTACAAATCTATTCATAGTTAAAAAAACCTATCTATTTGAAACCAGAATAGATTTCTCACTCAAATCTGAATTCATTAGTTTATCCTCCAGACTATTGAAATCTTAGGCCTCTAATTCACTAGGTTCTTGGGCAACAAACATCATTGCAAATTTGCAATGCAGCATAGATAAACCAAGTGTAAGATCAGAAACAACAAGGTAGAATCATCTAGACCACATGTTCACCAGCAAAAAAAATCTAGAACACATGTTCAACCGGAATGCACTACTCCATTCTCATAATATTATCATAGAGGAACTTCGTCTATTAGACGATCTCCACAAGGACAAAGCATCCACACTGCACAAACAACACGCTCGCATGCAGAGAAATAGAGCTCAGGCAGTAGCAAATAAACATTGATGGATTACCCACCATGCATAGACCAATCAGCAACAGCAGCAACAATAGGTACTAGAAGAAGTAGAAGGGGGAGGGCACTGTCTTGAGAGGAACTCCTCTGATTGCAGGAACCACAAAACAGCTGGTGGAGCACGGCCGCCACCATCTGTGCGAGCTCACTCCTTCCTTGGTAGAGGGCGACAAGGTCTAAGCCACAGCCTTGATGCCCGACGGTGGATTTGGTAGATGTGCTCGCCGCTGCACCAAGATCGATGGGATAGGGCTCCCAGAGGAAGCGACCAAGCCGCGTCCGTCGTGCACAGGGCCACGACCAGGCGTCAGGGAGGACGGGGCTGGAGTTGGTGAAGAGGCCATCATCCTTCTCGTGGTGCATGCCGTTGCCGTTGGAGTCGGGCATTTTCGGAACTCCTATAAATGAGATGGAAAACAGATTAGTCATAAGTAAACAATCATTGTTTGCATCAGTACATTGACACTTGCAAGTTTATTATTGCACTGGTAACCAACAAGGTTATGTTTCAATAACTGCAAATTGTAGCAAATTGTGGTTATTTCGCCCTGGTATGTAGTCAGTACTATCCAAGAATACATGAATGATATATATAGTAAACAGACATAGTGTAGGGAGCACTGCATAACTGTATGATATCTAAGCTAAAAACCACCGTGTAACTATATGAACTCTACGCTAAAAGGTCTTTGGAAGTGTATGTCAGCAGAAAGAATGCTAATCGATGTACTCTGCTATTTTACCTACTATACACAAAACAGATTAAATGTCCATGGACAATTCTAGTAAACGCAAAAATAGTATCATCAGTTGGAATCACTTCTGATTTTGCTCGCTCGCACACCAACCACAAACGTGATCACAACCAAGTATTTAACCAGTTTGCCGCCAAGTTTAAGTTACTACCAACCGGAAGTGAATAATGAATTATTAAAGATAACGAAGTTAATCAAACAATTTTTACAAATGTATAATGGTGTGCATAGAGATATAGAGCAATGCACAATCTGATATGATGCAGTATGAGTATGTACATTACAAGGAACAATTTTCTGCATTCACAATAGAAGCTATGCTCACAAATTTATATTGTAGGTACAAGAAATGTGTCAGACATCATATAAGCATACACAATTACACACATGAGACTTAGATCACACTGTCAATTCCTACTACACTAGTCACTCTGATGAGATATTGGCATGCAGCTGTACACAGCTACTTGACCATGACAATTTATAATACACAAGTCACTCTTATATAATATAATTGAACAAAACACTATGATGCATTTACTGGACTATGACCAGGTGCAAGTTGATGAGAATCATCATGCTGAAACTGATACAACCACATCATATCCTTCTAACATTCCTAGTTCACTCAGAAAACACTTCACCAACAGCACATAATTGCAGTCTTAAAACACAATTCACTCAAAAGGCATATCATTAATATCACATAATCACAGCCAAAAATCCACATTCACTCATGTGGCATAGCATCAAGACCTCACAGTCAAAACTTCTGACCAGGAACCGATGGAATCAATATCATAATGTTCTCTTACACAAAGGAAGTGGTATGTGTAAAACAAGCAGCATTCATCAGGATTAAATGGTTAATGCTTAAGGCCACTAACCCCTACACCTGAACCTGAAGATGAACCAAGTACACCTACATGCATGGTGATGTTGTGGACTTGACACAACAGCTGCGACGTCAGGCTCGGGTAGTTCGGGATGCGGGAGTTGGGTGTCTTCTTGGTGGTCGCCGCGACATGCAAGATTAAAAAACCTCCGCAATCCATGTATGAAAGTAAGTGATCTAAATCAGATGACATATATAGGTCTGATGGGTTATCTTGTGGATTGAGACAGATATCTATCAAGCACTTGACTGAAATAGCAAGAAATCGTCAGCCTCTACCTCTAGTCTGGTACCAAATCCCCGCAAAATCATGCGGGCCAAAGTCACAAGCACAAAAGCAGGTTACAGCCAGGATCTATGATAAGTTTCTACTATGCACTAGTATTGCTGGATAACTCGTCTAGCAAGACAAAATACACAGGATAACTCGTCGGGCGTACAAGGCAGGCTTGCTGTAACAAAAAATCACAAGCCCTCTAAAATCTGGTGCCCATGTTCCTATTAGTGTTTGTTCGTTCATTCATCACCCCAGCATAGCGGATTCTATCTAACTAGGTGATATGTGTGGCCTGGTGATAAAAGCAATCTACGAAAGTAATCTAGAAACATCTGATCTGAGATAATCATCCATCCACGCTTGTGATTATGTAGGAATAGTAGTAGTAACTGGCACGACACAGTGAAAGGAAACAATAACTGGTGATTAATAATACAGTACATGATCTACACAGTTAACTGAAGTGTTGCCGTCTAAATCCACACAGTTCACTGAATATCTCAGACACTGCATCTTCAGGTCTGCCAAGGCAGACAGGAAGATGGGTGGGAGTTGGGCGAGGTCCATAATGACCTTCCTTGCTTTCTCCCTCCCTGCTTGGGTGGTTCTCCAATTCAACACATCCTCCAGGCCTAGCTAGGGTTTTTTCTTCTTCTCCTACAACAATGGAAAGGGAGGACCATGGCATCACCAACAGTATAAAACTGAGCAACAAACAAAAGCAGAAGCAAATAGAAATCGAAACGAATCAGGCACCTTGACGATGGAGCTCCATGGATGGCTTGGAGAAGGTTGGAGCAGAGGAGGCGCAACGAGCACGGGATCTTCGAGCGCCCCGAGGGAGAAAGGAAGGAGGCGGTGGCGGGGCGACACAGCCGACCTCCGTCGCTTCGTGTGGGTCCTGGCGGCCGGGTCGATCTGGGACTGGGAGAGAAGGTGCAGGCAATGGATGTAGGGGATTGCCGGTGGGGAGGTCGCTGGGGTTGGGGTACTGGGCGGCGGCGGCGCCGCTGTGGGATGGGCATGAATCGGGAGGGGAATGGAAGAGACAGAGAGTTGCGCAGGCTCGACGCGGTCGAAGGGCGGGAAGTCGAAGTCGGTGGGCAGCGGGTTGCTGCTACTGTCGGCGTCCGCCATGGCGTCGAAGGAAGCAGTGGATTAGGCGGAGCGGGCGGGGGTTGCGGAAGGGGGGTGGTCGGGGCTGGGGAGGAAGAATTATGGCCAAATTATGGGTGGGCGAAGGGGAGGGGCGAGAGGAGTAGGGCATGGGGGAGGCCATGGATAGCGGCGAGCTCCACCAGGGGAAGGTGGCGGCAGCGATCTGGAAGGGAGGAGGCGAGCTCTCGCTCTCTCTCTCTCTCTCTCTCTCTCCATCGGGCGAGACAGCAAGGAGAAAGGAGGATCGATGGATGGATGTGGGAAAGAAAGGAGGCCGAGGGGGGTGGATGGAAAATGACCAGCTAGGGTTTCGGGGTTGGTGTGGAAGGGTTGAGGACGACCGTTGGATCCGTGAGCATCCGACGGCGTATGATGCACGATCCGCGTGAGACGTCCATGGACCAATCAGAATGCAGTACGATGTTATGACCATCTAAATAGGTCATAGTTGTCCAAAAATAATGTGTTAAAATCATGTCAGCTAATTTATGACCTGAGAAATTCAAAAAGAAAATGGAAACCTTCTCATTGTGTCACCAAAATGTGAACAAGTTTTCAGCAAAAATAACAAACACGAAAAAAGACAAATATCTTTAAAAAGGTGTCGTGAGATATGAGTTTTTTGGCGAAAAAAAACATTTTCCATTTCTCGAATGCGTGAAATGAGTTTTTTTTGTAAAGGACCTACAATATTTTTGTTTAAAAATTAGACCAAATCAATTTTATAAAATACTGGGCCATATTTAATGCACAATTGACCAAATGATTGGGTGTCAGAAGCCTTGATCCACCTCTGGTGAAAAAGACAAATTTACACCGATTCAGCAGGAAGCGGGTCAAATTTGAACTGCGGCTGCCTTATAGTTTGTTCTTTATTTTTTCCAAAAATCATTTCTAGGTACATAAGTATCTATTTAATCACATAAACATCAAAAGTTTTCCAATATCCAACCACTAGCTAGGAACGGTCAAGCCCGCCGTTTTGACCGCTTTTTGAAACGGGCATAAAAAATAAAAAAATAAAAAAATAGAAAACCTTCACATTGTGTCATTATGTGTGGCCAAGTTACCAGGAAAAATAATAAACTTGTAATACAATAATTATTTTAAAAACATGTTCCCAGAAACGAGCTATCATGTGTGGAGATCAATGGCTTTCAAGTCAAATGGTCAATCTTATGGCCACATTCATGGCATAATTTGTACAAATGATCTCATTGTGCAGAAGGGTGCACATTGGAATGGCAAACAATGTTGCCTAAGCAAGTTTTCATTTCCTTTGGACAAAAAAATCATTTTCGATTTTTCGAGTGCCCAAAATGAGTTTTTTTTGTGAAGGACCTACCAAATAATTGTTACAAAATTGGACCAAATCAATTTTCTAAAATACTAGGCCAGATTTAATGCACAATTGACCAAATGGTTGGGTGTCAAAAGTTTTGATCAATCTCTCATGAAAAAGACACATTTCTGCCGTTTTAGTAGGAAGGGGGTCAAATTTGAACTGCAGATGCCTCATAGTTTGTTATTTAATTTTTCAAAAAATAATTTCTAGGTACAAAAGTATCTATTTAATCAGAGAAACACCAAAAAACAATTCAAGATTCAACCACTATCTAGGAACGGTCATTCCCGCCGTTTTCACCACATTTTGAAACAGACATAAAAAATTCAAAAGAAAATCAAAAAATTGGAAAACTTTAGCATTGTATCATTATATGTGACCAAGTTACCAGGAAAAATAATAAACTTGTAATACGGCAATTCTTTTAAAAAGTGTTCTAAAAAATGAGCTATCATATCTTTGAAGATTAATGACTTTCAAGCCAAATGATCAATCTTATGACCACATTCATGGCATAGTTTGTTCAAATGATCTCATATTGTCCACAAGGGTGCATATTGGAATGGCAAACAAGGTTGCCTAAGGGAGTTTTCATTTTCTTTGGACGAAAAATCAATTTTCCATTTTTCGAGTGCCCAAAATGAGTTTTTTTGTGAAGGACCTACCATATATTTGTTGCAAAACTGTACCAAATCAGTTTTATAAAAAACTAGGCCATATTTAATGCACAATTGACCAAATGGTTGGACGTCAAAAGTTTTGATCAATCTCTCGTGAAAAAGACAAATTTCTGCCAATTAAGTAGGAAGCGGGTCAAATTTGAACTGCGGCTGCCTCATAGTTTGCTATTTATTTTTTCGAAAAATCATTTCTAGGTACAAAAGTATCTATTTAATCAGAGAAACACCAAAAAAATCCAAGATTCAACCACTAGCTATGAATGGTCATTCCCGTCGTTTTGATTGCATTTTGGAACGGGCATAAAATATTCAAAAAAATCAAAAAATTGGAAAACCTTCGCATTGTGTCATTATATGTGACCAAGTTACCAGGAAAAATAATAAAATTGTAATACGGCAATTCTTTTAAAAAAGTGTTCTAAGAAATGAGCTATCTCTGAAGATTCATGGCTGTCAAGCCAAATGATCAATCTTATGGCCGCATTCATGGCATAGTTTGTTCAAATGATCTCATATTGTGCACAAGGGTGAATATTGGAATGGCAAACAATGTTTCCTAAGGGAGTTTTCATTTTCTTTAGACGAAAAATCAATTTTCCATTTTTCGAGTGCCCAAAATGAGTTTTTTTGTGAAGGACCTACCATATATTTGTTGCAAAATTGTACCAAATCAATTTTATAAAATACTAGGCCAGATTTAATGCACAATTGACCAAATGGTTGGGTGTCAAAAGTTTTGATCAATCTCTCATGAAAAAGACAAATTTCTGCCGTTTTAGTAGGAAGGGGGTCAAATTTGAACTGCAGCTGCCTCATAGTTTGTTATTTATTTTTTCAAAAAATAATTTCTAGGTACAAAAGTATCTATTTAATCAGAGAAACACCAAAAAACTTCCAAGATTCAACCACTAGCTAGGAACGGTCATTCCCGCCGTTTTGACCGCATTTTGAAACGGGCATAAAATATTCAACAAAAATCAAAAAATTTGAAAACCTTCGCATTGTGTCATTATTTGTGACCAAGTTACCAGGAAAAATAATAAACTTGTAATACGACAATTCTTTTTAAAAAGTGTTCTCAGAAATGAGCTATCATCTGTGAAGATTCATGGCTTTCAAGCCAAATGATCGATCTTATGGCCACATTCATGGCATAGTTTGTTCAAATGATCTCATATTTGGCACAAGGGTGCATATTGGAATGGCAAACAATGTTGCCTAAGGGAGTTTTCATTTTCTTTGGATGAAAAATCAATTTTCCATTTTTCGAGTGCCCAAAATGAGTTTTTTTGTGAAGGACCTACCATATATTTGTTGCAAAAAGGGACCTGGTCATGTTTATCATATATTAGGCCATATTTAATGTACACTTGACAAAATGGTTGGTCGTCAAAAGTACCTATACACCTCTGGTGAAAAACATAAATTTCTTCCGATTCAGTAGGAAGCGGGTCAAATTTGAACTGCAGCTGCCTCATAGTTTGCTCTTTATTTTTTCAAAAAATCATTTGTAGGTACATAAGTATCTAGTTAATCAAAAATACATGGTTTGGTGGTGATACGTTGAGGTTTGGATGGTGGCCCAGGGCCCCAAATCCAAAGCACGTAGACTCGCATGCTCGCCGTGTGGTCCCCGCATGACCGTGGTGTTGCCACGCGTTCCGGGCGGCCTAGGCATGTTTAGTGGGTTGGGCACTCCCCTGATAGGTGTGAGGAAGAAGAAGGCAATAGAAGAATCTCACGAGGAGACTGAACTGAGCTCAAACATGAATTAGCACCCAAGAGTTTGATTA
This sequence comes from Triticum dicoccoides, assembly GCF_002162155.2. NCBI lineage: Eukaryota > Viridiplantae > Streptophyta > Magnoliopsida > Poales > Poaceae > Triticum > Triticum dicoccoides. The sequence continues at coordinate 595,666,114 of NC_041390.1, forward strand.
GTGGTACGGGAAATGCGCATGGCCAATGGGCCTAAGATTTGGCCGAGGATGATCATCTATTAAGGACACTATCTTGGAAAATTTGCAGCTCAAATGGAGGAGCCTAGGTCTCACTTGCTTTGCAACCTACCACACTGGACAGAAATATGAACGTTGAAGCCACACTCACATGTATTGTTAGATGGGGCTCAAATTTTGTGGAGAGCTATGATTTGGGAATATAGAAGATGTGGCAAAAATTCAGTTCATTAGGATATGACTAGCTAGTACTTCCTTCTCAACAGTTCGAGTTGAACAAAAACTTTGGAAATTTGCCGAGGAAGATTTACCAGGCAAATGGAGTTGAATATTGTCATAAGGCAATGATTTGGATAGTAAAGAATGCCCAATTTTTTTGGAAATTTTGGGAATTACAGAAATATAGGTTGCTTCACAAACTAGGGCAAACATTAACACATGGACATGACACTTAGGCAAAACTGATGAGGTGGCGCCTGGTCATAGCAATCCACCACAATTTACAAGGTTATGACCATCTATATTGGTCGTGATCAGCTAGAAATAAGGCAGCGAATCAGTGTTGTCTGCTTTATGACCATTTCATGCAAGGAAATTATGACCTTTATCGCCAAAATGGTCGATATAGTTGAGGGCTTGGAGCCCCCCCGAGCAGCTTTTGACCAATTGGTCTCAAATGGTCGTAGATCTATGACCAATTCTTCCAGGGTCACTGACAGAAGGTCACTAGTTGACATATTTCTTGTAATGGGGTTAGTTCCATTCAAATCATGCAACTTAGAGTCCCAAACAAGGTCAAAAGTGTTTGGAAAAGTAGATGCATTGGAGACGTATCAACTCCCCTAATCTTAAACCTTTGCTTGTCCTCAAGCAATTCAGTTAACAAACTAAAAGTTATAAAGAAAAACTTTTACAAACTCTGTTTGATTTTGTTGTTTAAAATATGTAAAGCCAGCATTCAAGTTTTCAGCAAAGATTATGAAAGAACCATATTCACAATAACATTTAGGTCTCATGTTTTAAGCAATAATAATAAATCTCGGATGACAACACTTTCTCAAAACAACCATAACATGGTATAACAAGATGGTATCTTGCTAGCCCTTTCTGGGACCGCAAAACATAAATACAGAGCACCCCTGAAGATCAAGGAGTGACTAGACATTGTAATTCATGGTAAAAGAGATCCAGTCACAGTCATACTTAATGTAAATTAATAGCAATGCATGCGAATGGCAGCGGTGCTCTCCAACTGGTGCTTCTTAATAAGAGGACAATGACACAACACAAAAGTAAATAGATAGGCCCTTCGCAGAGGGAAGTAGGGATTTGCAGAGGTGTCAGAGCTCGAGTTTTGAAACAGAGATAAATAATATTTTGAGTGGTATACTTTTATTGTCAACATAACAACCAAGAGATCTCAATATCTTCCGTGCTACACACATTATAGGCGGTTCCCAAACAAAATGGTGAAGTTTATACTCCCCCACCACCAACAAACATCAATCCATGGCTTGTCCAAAACAATGGGTGCCTCCAACTAACAACAATCCTGGGGGAGTTTTGTTTGCAATTATTTTGATTTGAGCATGGGATTGGGCATCCCGATTACCAGCCATTTTCTCATGAGTGATGAGTGGAGTCCACTCATCATGATAATAACCCACCTAGCATGGAAGATATAGACATCCCTAGTTGATACATGATCTATTCGAGCATCCAAAACAGAATTTCATTTGAAGGTTTAGAGTTTGGCACATACAAATTTACTTGGAATAACAGGTAGCTACCGCTTATAGGAAGGTATGGTGGACTCATGTGGAATAACTTTGGGGTTTATGGAAGTGGATGCACAAGCGGTATTCCCGCTTAGTACAAGTGAAGGCTAGAAAGAGACTGGGAAGCGACCAACTAGAGAGCGACAACAGTCATGAACATGCATTAAGATTAATCAACAATGAGTGCAAGCATGAGTAGGATATAAATCACCATGAACATAAATATCGTGGAGGCTATGTTGATTTTGTTTCAACTACATGCGTGAACATGTGCGAAGTCAAGCCACTCGAATCGTTCAAAGGAGGATACCACCCTATCATACCACATCAAAACCATTTTAATAGCATGTTGGCACGCAAGGTAAACCATTATAAACTCCTAGCTATTTAAGCATGGCATGGGCAACTATAATCTCTAATTGTCATTGCAAACAAGTTTCATTCATAATAGGCTGAATCAGGAACGATGAACTAATCATATTTACAAAAACAAGATAGGTCGAGTTCACACCAGCTTCTCTCATCTCAATCAGTCCATCATATATCGTCATTATTGCCTTTCACTCGCACGACCGAACGGTAATAATAATAGTGCACGTGCATTGGTGTCGGAGTATTGGGCTACGGGTAGGCTAACACGAGGCCCAGAACCTTTCAAGACATCGGGGCAAGCTTCGCCCCTCAAGAATCCCAAGACGGAGGGCCGCCTCTGGGAGTCGGCAGCAGCACAGCCGACTACCAACTCACGACCGAATCCCAGGGACGACTACAAAATGAGCCGACTCCCAGCTGGCGGCTTCCAGAGAAGCCGACTATGGGGAGTCGGCCCGCGACTTCATCACCCTCTGCCTTCAAGAAGAAGGATGGGACAGGGGATGGCCACAGTACGGCCCTCCCCCACCCCGCTTACCAAGGGCGCGTATGGCTACAGTGCACCGTACCGAAGGAGATCTCCGTCCGGCGCGGCACTGTTGCCATGCCAGCCCTGACATTCGCCCCAGCGGCGGAACCCTGTTCCCACGTTGGCCCGCCTATACAGCCCGGAGACAGCGGGTCCCGCTACTCAGCAGGGGGACAGAAGACGGCGAGAGAACCATAAGACGGATCCCGTGGGAGTCGGCCAGCTCCTCCCACGGGGCCCGCACGCCATTAACCAAACAAGACAGGGAGTGGCGACAGTGATCGCCCGTCAGGCGGCGGCACTGTTGCCACGACCCCACGAGCAAGCCAACGTCATCAGGAGCACGGCTACAGTGGTCGAGTCAGTCGGCGGGGCCCACCAGGCGGCTGGCCCCAGAAGTCGGCAGAGAAGACGGCGGCCTGAGAGACAGACAGCTGGGACCCGCGTCTAGCTGGATTACCATTGTACCCCCGGGGGGTAGGCCTATATAAACCCCCCGGAGCACCCATGCAAAGGGTTCGATTATTTAGGCACTAGACCAGAAACACGAGGGGGAGAGAGCTAGCCTTGCCTTCTCCAACCTCCAGAGAACAGCTCAAGGAGCAACCTTGTATCCACTTCGCCATAGTGATCAAGCGGAGACCCCGCAGAGCAGCAGTAGGGGTGTTATCTCCTCGGAGAGCCCTGAAGCTGGGTAAGATTCGCCGGCGTGCATGTCTACGCCTCATCCCGCTTCCAGGCACCGGCGGCGTTCTACTCGCCCCCACCATGATAAGCCATCCTTTGGCATATGTCGCATCCAACCCCCGACATTTGGCGCCCACCGTGGGGCGAGGTGCACCCTCGTCCGGAGACCTGTTCTGGACGGGAACCCTGTTCCTTCCTGGCGAGCGTAGCCAGCACGTCACGCCAGAGGAAGTCTGTGCCGACGCGCTGCATGGCGCTGAGATCGCCTGCGCGGCCAGCTGCCTCGCCGAACGTATCGGCGAGGTTCGCCTCTCCGACGAGCCTGCATCCGACGCCGGCACCGGCGGCCCCGAGAGCCTTCTTGCGGGCCTCCTCGACCAACTCCATGTCGCCGGCGAGCCCGCCGTGGACCTGGAGTCTGTAGGCTCCACCGACCCGATGCTGGTCGACTCCGATACTGCGTCGCTCGACGCGTTCCCCACCAACGTGGTGGTCTACGACGAGCCACTCCCTCGCGCGGAGAGTGGCGGAAGCACCGTCACATAAGTGCTCATCATCGGTCATGGCGAGCACCTCGACGGCGGAGCTCACGACCCTCTTGACGCGGCTCTGCAAGACCTGGATGCACCCATTCCCGAGGACACTGACGCCGAGACACTGGAGGCACGCCGCATCCAGCTCGTCGAAGGCGCAAAGAAGCTGGCAAGCATGAGACGCTTGTCAGAAGCCTACCAGCGTGAGATGGATCGCGCTGTGGGCGGCTCGCCAGCCCCAACGGGGCCGAGTAGCCTAGGCGCAGTCTAGCAGCGCGGTGCGGACATCGCCAGCATGTTCGGGGCCAATCGCCCCGTATACGCCACGGCCGCGGAGAACATCCAAGCCGCCCAGGCGGCGGCAGACGAGTTGGACAACCTCGAAGGCGAAGAGCGCCGCCTCATGACGGAGCGAGTCCAGCGACTCCTCGACGCGGCTGCCGCGCAGAACGCGGCCGGCTGCCACACTGAGGCGCCGCAACGACAGAACAACGACCTGCCACCCCGCCGAGATCAAGGCGCGACGTCTCGGACGCCGACTTGCGGCGTCCGTGGAAGGAAGGACAAGGATCCGGCTGCCAGTCGCAGTCGGACTCACATCACCATCGAGAGCGGCCAAGATGGCCGCCACAGAGCAGTAGAGCGGCGGGTCGACTATCTGCCTCCTCCACCTCGCAGAGAAAGGCGAGTCTCCCCGCCACCCGTTGAGCATCCGACTCTCGGCGGTCGCCTCGGCTGCCGAGAAGGAGTCGGAGAGAATGATGCCCGCCACCGGATCGACCGACTCCACCGATCCCTGGCGTTGGAAGAAGAAGACGAGTTGGGTCCGCCGTGTTTCGGCCCCCGCATTCGAGATGAGCCCTTTCCCAAAGGGTTCACTCTCCCCAGAGATACTCCCAAGTACACCGGCTCCATGAAGCCGGAAGATTGGCTGGTCGACTATGCCACGGCCGTCGACATAGCAAGCGGCAACAAGCGCGTCGCCGTGAAGTACGTTCCAATCATGCTCCAGGGCACGGCCCGGACATGGTTGAATAGCCTGAAGCCCCGCAGCATCAATAGCTGGGTCGACTTCACCGAAGCTTTCGTCCGCAACTTTACGAGCACGTACAAGCAACCTCCCAAGCCTCGCCAGCTCTCCTTGTGCGTGCAGGGCCCTAACGAGTCGACTCACGACTACCTCACGCGTTCGGCCGAGCTCCGAAACTCCTGCGAGGGCGTGCACGAGGTGCAGGCCATCGAGTACTTCACCGCCGGGTGCAGAGAAGGCACCCTCCTCAAGCACAAGCTCCTCTGGGATGAGCCAGAGACCCTGGACGAGCTGCTGATCATAGCAGACAAGTACGCCACAGCCGACTCCTCCAGGAAGACGGAGATCCAAGTTAGTACAACCGGTAAAGTGGCCCCACAGGCTCCCAGAACCCCGGCTGGAGATGCCAGTCGGCGACAGCAGCAGAGCGACCTCAAGCGCAAGGCCCCGCAGCCGGTTTCTAGTAGCCGGCAAGTGGCGACAGTCGAAGACCAGCAGCCGGAGGGGCAGCCTCTGCCCAAGCGGCAGAAGGGCGGCAAGTCCAACTGGTTGCCGGCTTTCTCCTACGAGTAGACTGTAGATGGCCCATGCAAGTTTCACAGCGGCACCAAGCTTAAGCCATCAAATCACACCACCCGAAAGTGTCACTGGCTCACCAGGATCGCCAAGGGAGACGGCCTCTTGCCTCCTCCGCCTGCTGGGTAGCTGCCTCCGCCTCCACCCCAGCAGCCGGCTGTCAGGCGAGTCGGCGCCGTGCAAGACGAGTACCCAGAAGAGCATGGGGCCTATGTGGTGTTTACCAGTGTGGCAGATGATAAACGCAGCAAGCGACTGCGGCGGCAAGAGGTGAACGCAGTGGCGTCAGATACTCCAGAGTTTATGCATTGGTCTGAGAAGCCTATCAGTTGGAGCAGAGCCGATCACCCAGAGGTGATGCCGAATCCGGGTTCCTACGCCCTGGTCCTGGATGCCACCTTTGCAACAGATAGGCGGGCCGCTCGCTTCTCGCGAGTTCTGATAGACGGAGGCAGCAGCATCAACATCCTGTATAAGGATACCATGGAGAAGTTAGGAATCAAGCAAAGACAGCTTCAGAGCAGCCGGACTGTATTCCATGGCATTGTCCCTGGCCTTTCCTTCTCCCCAATCGGCAAGATTCTGATAGATGTCCTCTTCAGAGACAAAGATCATTTCCGCCGAGAGCCAGTCTGGTTTGAGGTGGTGGACCTTGAGAGCCCGTACCATGCGCTGCTTGGCCGACCAGCCTTGGACAAGTTCATGGCGGTCCCCCACTACACCTACCTCAAGATGAAGATGCCAAGTTCCAACGGGATTCTGACCATAGCCGGCGACTACAGGAAGTCGTCCGCTTGTGCGGCTGAGAGCAGTCGGCTGGCCGAGTCCCTGGTAATTGCAGCTGAGAAGCGGCTTCTTGATCGGGTTGTGGCGATGGCCGGCAAGCAGCCAGAGATGTTGCCCAACCCCAAGGAGTTGGAAGCAGAGGGCTCATTCAAGCCGGCAAAGGAGACGAAGAAGATACCTTTGGACCCAGAGCACCTGGAGAGGTACGCTGTCATAGGTGCAAACCTCGACAGCAAATAGGAAGGCGAGCTCGTCGATTTCCTCCGTGAGAATCGGGACATCTTTGCATGGTCCCCCAAGGACATGCCAGGTGTACCGACGGAATTCGCCGAGCACAAGTTACATGCCCGATCTGATGTGAAGCCCGTCAGGCAGCCCTTGCGCCGCCTGTCAGAAGAGAAAAGAAGAGTTGTTGGAGAAGAGATAGCCCGGCTCCTTGCAGCTGGCTTTATTATGGAAGTATTTTTTCCAGAATGGCTAGCAAACCCAGTCTTGGTGCTGAAGTAGAACAAGCAGTGGCGGATGTGTATTGATTACACAAGCCTCAACAAAGCTTGCCCCAAGGACCCGTTTGCTTTGCCAAGAATCGATCAGGTGATAGACTCCACAGCCGGATGCGAGCTATTGAGCTTCTTAGACGCCTATTCAGGATATCACCAGATCAAGCTAAACCCGGCAGACAGACTGAAGACCGCCTTCATCATGCCATTTGGGGCCTTCTGCTACCTGACCATGGCGTTCGGCTTCAGGAATGGCGGCGCCACCTTTCAGCATTGCATGCAGAAGTGCCTCCTCAAGCAACTCGGCAGAAACGCCCACGTCTACGTGGATGATGTGGTGGTGAAGACGGAAAAGCGCGGGACTCTGCTGGAAGACCTCAAGGAGACCTTTGAGAACCTGCGTTGATTCCAAATCAAGCTTAACCCTGAGAAGTGCGTTTTTGGAGTACCAGCCAGCCAGCTTCTCGGCTTCCTGGTCTCTGAACGCGGCATAGAGTGCAACCCTGTGAAGATCAAGGCCATCGAGAGAATGGAGGTACCCAGCCGACTGTTAGATGTGCAGAAGTTCACCGGCTGTCTGGCATCCATCAGCTGGTTCATCGGTCGGTTGGGTGAGAAAGCTCTCCCTTTGTACCAGCTCATGAAGAAGACCAATTTTTTCGAGTGGAACCACAAGGCGGACGAGGCCTTTCTCCAGCTGAAGAAGATTTTGGTTACTCCCCCTGTGTTGGCGGCTCCGACTCCCAAAGAGCCCATGGTCCTGTACATCGCCGCCACCAGCCATGTAGTCAGCACAGTCATCGTAGTTGAGCGCAAGGAGGAAGGCAAGGCACTACCTGTCCAGAGACCGGTATATTACCTAAGCGAAGTACTGTCGACCTCCAAGCAGAACTACCCCCACTACCAGAAGATGTTTTACGGCGTGCACTTTGCCGCCAAGAAGCTGAAGCCTTCCTTTCAAGAGCATCCAATCACTGTGGTCTGCACAACCCCACTAGCCGAGATCATCGGAAGCCGAGATGCGTCTGGCCGAGTTGCCAAATGGGCCTTAGAGTTGCCCCCCTACACAATCTACTATCAGCCCCGCACCGCCATCAAGTCGCAAGCACTGGCCGACTTCCTTGTCGACTGGGCCGACAACCAGTACCTGCCGCCAGCGCCCGACTCCACCCATTGGCGGATGCACTTTGATGGCTCTAAGATGCGCACTGGCTTGGGAGCCGGCGTCGTCCTCACTTCCCCTAAAGGCGACAAGCTCAAGTATGTGCTGCAGATCCATTTCGCCGCCTCCAATAATGTCGCTGAATACGAGGCGCTCATTCACAGGCTCTGGCTTGCCAAAGAGCTTGGCATTCGCCAGATCCTGTGTTATGGCGACTCCGACTTGGTGGTCCAGCAGTCATCTGGCGACTGGGACGCCAAGGACGCAAACATGGCAAGCTACCGCTTCCTTGTGCAGCAACTCAGCGGATATTTTAAGGGGTGTGATTTCCTCCACGTGCCAAGAAACGACAACGACCAAGCTGGTACTTTGGCACGAATCGGCTCCACCCGCCAAGCAATACCATCCGGCGTCGCCCTTCAACGCCTCCTCAAGCCGTCTATCAAGCCCTCACCGGAGTCAGACTCCATCTTTGTGCCGGCTCCCCCTGAAGAAGTCGGATCCGGCTCAAGAGCCCCAGCAGACGGCACAAAAACCCTTGCAGACGGCTCCAAGAGCGCCGCAGTCGAAACCGGCCCGGGGACTTCAGAACCCAGCCCGAGGACTGCGGCGACCAGACCAAAGACTCCAGAACTCGGCCCGGGGACTGCATCAGTCGGCCCGGGGACTTCACTAATCCAGTAAGCGGTCGCCGACTCTAGCCCGCCGCCTCCCAGCCCAGCCGCCCTCGTCCAAGTTGCAGTTCTGGCAGTCGAAGAAATATCAGCACCCTCATGGGCGCAGCCCATCCTCAAATTCCTGGTGAACAAGGAGCTGCCGATTGACGAAACCTTGGCTCGGCAAGTACAACACCGGGCGGCAGCATACACCATAGTCAACAGAGAGCTGGTCAGGCGCAGTGTCTCTAGTGTCTACCAGCGTTGCATCGAGCTAGAGCAAGGCCAAGCAATTCTCAGAGACATCCATCAAGGCGAGTCCGGCCACCATGCGGCCTCAAGAGCACTCGTCGCCAAAGCTTTCTTGCACGGTTTCTTCTGGCCGTCTGCCCTAGAAGAGGCCAAGGAATTGGTCCAGAAATGCAAGGGGTGCCAGAAGTTCCATTCCAAGCCGCATTAGCCGGCTTCAGCACTCAAGACTATCCCCATCGCCTGGCCCTTTGCAGTTTGGGGCCTGGATATGGTGGGACCATTCAAGACAGCACGAGGTGGCCTAACTCACCTACTTGTCGCGGTGGACAAGTTCACCAAGTGGTTAGAAGTAAAACCCATCAAGAAGTTGAATGGTCCGACTGCCGTGACTTTCATCTCCAACATCACGATTCGGTACGGCATACCGCACAGTATCATCACCGACAACGGCACCAACTTTGCCAAAGGCGCCTTGGCCCGTTTCTGCGCGACGCAGGGCATCCGACTGGACTTAGCGTCCGTTGCCCATCCGCAGTCAAACGGCCAGGTGGAGCGGGCGAATGGCCTCATCCTGTCCGGCATCAAGCCTCGGCTGGTCGAACCACTGGAGCGTTCATCCGGTTGTTGGCTTGACGAGTTGCCAGCCGTCCTCTAGAGTCTGCGCACGACTCCAAACAAGTCGACCGGGTTCACACCCTTCTTCCTCGTCTACGGTGCTGAAGCCGTCATCCCAACGGATATAGAGTTTGACTCCCCGCGAGTCACGATGTACACCGAGGAGGAAGCAGAAGAAGCACGACAAGATGGCGTCGATCTGCTGGAAGAGGGCCAGCTGTTGGCACTCAGCCGGTCCAGCATCTACCAGCAGAGCCTGCGCCGATACTACAACAGGAAGGTCAGGCCGAGATCTTTCCAAGAGGGCGACCTTGTGCTCCGACTGATCCAGCAAACAGCCGGCCAGCACAAGTTGTCGGCGCCTTTGGAAGGCCCCTTCATCATCAGCAAAGTGTTGGGCAATGAATCCTACTACCTGATCGATGCTCATAAGCCCCGAGCATGCAAGAGGGACGACTCCGGCAAAGAGACGGAACGACCATGGAACGCAAATCTTCTCTAAAGATTTTATAGTTGATGCAGTATGTACCATGCTACCCTTTTGTATTGAAGTACCAAGACTCCAGGCCCCCCGAGACGAACTCGGGGACTGCCCTTTTTATCTATATGATAAAGATTATGCCTTTGAGTATGCTACTCTTTGTTATGCCGCTTGGCACCAGGCTCGACTAGTCGGCCTGGGGACTCGCCGTCTTGCGCTATGAAAACGCTTCCTGCAGTCGGACAAGTAGTGTGTGGCTCCTAAGCCGTCTCCTGTCAGAAGCCACAGCTCGCAGAGCGACTGTCTGGTGGGCAGGAGCAAGGAGGAATGGGCGCCCACATGAAAAATGGCTAAGGACTCAAAGCGTAAACATAGTTTAAGCCGGCTTTCCAGCCGTTCCTCGCAAAACCGACTACGGAGTAGTCGGCTTGCCGCTTTCTATCCAACTTGCTAAGAAACTCTAGAATGGCTAAGTACTTACCTTCCCAGTAGCCAAGCATTTGATCCAGCGGCAGTTTGTAGAGCGGCTGTCTGACTGGCAAAGACGGCATCTAAGGGAAGGCGACAAAGGAAAGAGCCAAAAGAGCGATAAGCAAGAAACGATAGAACCTAGATAAATATTTACATAACATAGGCCCTTGGCCGAATCCTCGAACGAAAGTTCAAAATACACCCCGCGGGTGGAATTGTGCGAATTAACAAAGTTCTTCGAAAGACTACTAAAGCAGATAAATAAAGACAAGGCGGCGGCCTAGGAAGCATTAGACGGGTTTGGAGGCTCGGAGGATATGGCGGTGTCAGACGTTGGGGCGGCCGGCGGAGCAGTCTCAGCTTGATCGCCTCCAGCGGCAGCCGGCTCGGTTGGGCGCGGCTCGTTGCTGGAGGCACGGTCGAGCAGAGGCTGATCGCCCGCTCCGTCTTCTGGCGCCTCCATCTCGCCTCCGACCTCCGCCTCGCCTCCCTCCTCGGCACTGGAGCCGATCACCTCCGCCGAGTCCTCGTCGTAGTCCGGGTTCATCCCAAACCACTCCGGCGGTGCCTCCTCGCCGTTGTCAGCTCGTTCAGGAACGAAGACGTTTGTATCGGCGTACTCGGCGTTCGCCGCGGCGCGCTTGACAAGGGCGTCTTCCACGGCTGCCAACTCCAAGGCCTAACGCGCTCCAGCCAGTGCCGAGGAGCCTTTCCAAGCCTCCAGACGGCCTGCTGCGACCTCTAGCTAGTCGGCAGTCCGGCTGGGAGTGTGCAGAATCGGCATGTCTGGCCACAAGGCAGAAATCGCCTGGGCGCCGACACGCTGAAGCCGGCGCAGCATTTGGTGGGCCGGCCGCAGGTGGGCCTCGATGCTCAGAAGCTGCTCATCAAGGGTCCAGGGGGCATTGGCGGCAACCTCCTGGCCATGTGCCCTCCGCGCCTCGCGATCGGCCTCGATGGCTTGAGTGGCAGCTTGTGTGTGGCCCAGGAAGAAGTCTGCCGAGACGAAAAAGAAGCAAGTCAGAAAAACAAGAGTCGGCCCGACCTGCAGTCGACGGCTCAAAGAAAGAGTATAAAGAAAACTCACCATCGACGATATCCTCAATCTCGTGGAAGCCGGAGGTCAGCATTGCCTCCTTGTCGGTCCAGGAGGAGCGCTCGGTCTTGAACTCGGCCAGGAGTTCAGTCTCTTTCTTCTTCGCCTCCTCCTGCGCCTTCTTGAGCAGCTCCTTCTGCTCCGCCAGCTGCGCAGCCAGCAGGTCGCGCTCTGTGACGAGCTTGCTGCACTCCACCTCCTTGGCGCGCAAGGCGGTGTTGGCTGCGCCCAGCTGCTCCTGAAGAACGGCGTTGGACTCTGAAGAAAAAATAAAAAAGACGTAAGTCGTCAAACAAGAAGGTCGCCAGGAAGATCCGGCCCGACTGCGCAGCAGTCGGCTCGAATCTCGGGGACTACAGCCCGCGGGTGCGCCAGCGCGCCCCCGCGAAGAAGGAAAACTCACTCCGGCTCTCCGACAAATCGGTGGTCTGCTTTCCCAGCTCCTCAACGTTGCGGTTGAAGACGGTGACCCGGAGGTTGTGGTAATCCTGTGATAAACATTTCAAAACAAGACTAAGAGCTTAGAACTCGCCAATAGAGTTCCGACCCGCCTGCTCAGCAGCCGGCCCGGAACTCGGGGACTACACCCAGTGGGTGCGCTGGTGCGCCCCCATTGAGAAGAACAAGAAAAACAAAGTCAGAAGAAAACATACCCGGACGGCTGCCCGCAACGCCAGATGCGCCTTGGTGCAGCTCTGGATGGCGTCGCCTTCAGCCCGCAGCTTCGCCTGGACGTCCAAGAGCGCCTGGTTCAGAGGGCGTGGCACTGAAATCGCCTTCTCCAGATGGCGGCGCATTGGCGAGCCAACTTGGAGGAGCAGATTCGCCATGGCTTCATCTGTAGTCGGCGGCACCGGTGGGTCCGTCGGCTGTTCGCCTCGCGCGCTCCCAGACGGCGGCGGAGGCGGTGGTGGCGGCCCAACCGTGTCCGGCCCAGAGGCCTCGCCGCCTTCCCTCTCCATAATAGGGTGCTCCCCGCCAACTTCCCCAGTCTGCTCCGAGAAATCCGGAGGCGGCCACGCCGAGTTCAGCGGGATGACAAGCAGTGCCAACTGGAGGCGCGCGGCTTCCTCTGCTTGCTGCCTTGCCGCGATGGCGGCTTCGGCATCATCCAGTTTTTTCTGAGCAGTGGCAGCCGTCTTCTCGGCCTCTGCCTTCTCTTGGAGGGCGGCTTCGTCCTCGTCGCACTTCTCCTGAGCGTTCCGCTCCGTTGCCTCCCGGAGGTCGGAGGCGGGGTCAATGCGCCGAGTGGTGGCGGACTACTCTGCTGACCCCTTGATGGAGCCGGCGGTGACCCTCCCAAGGGTGAGAGGAGCTCTGAAACAAGGAAAGCTTGTAAAGGATCTGGACAAAATCCACCAGAAGATAAAACAAGACAAAGACAGAAGCACTTATCCAGAGGATAGCGGCGGCTTCTTCACTTCCTTGCGGTAGCGGTTGGCCTTCGCGACCGCCTATTCCTGCTTGGTCGCGGCGGCCGCCCCCTTGAACTTCTTCTCCCGGCCACCAAGAGAACTCGGCCTGGCCCGGCGCTTCCTCGCGCCGCCTAGCCCGCCCAAAGCGGCGGACGAGCCCGCGCCGTGATGGCCGGATCTTGATTGGTGGCGCGGGGCAACTTCCCCGTCATCATCGATGGGCCAGTCGGCGAAGGTGGCCGAGGGCCTGAGGCCGCCTTCCTTTCCTCCGCCGCCTCCGTCAGCGTCGGCCTCCATCGCCGCTGCCCCCAGGTCGGGGTCGTCGATGTCGCTCTTCGCTCGATCGGGGACAAACTGGCGGGCTGGCCCCGCAGTGCCGGCCGAGGGTTGGACGAGAGGATTTTGATTCAAAAAATAGAAAAGATCAGGAGTCGGATTCGACTGCGAAAGGAAACAGAAGAAGAAGAAAGACAACTTACAACCGGCGGGGGGTTGGCGCGGGAGCACGGCTCCATGCCGAACTGCCAATCCTCCGAGAGACCGCAGTTGGCGATGTAGTTCACCGTGTCTGCCACCTCCGCGTGGGGCATGTCCTTGGAACACGTCCGACTTGGGTCCTGGTGGCCGCTCATCTGACAGATCATATGAGGTCGGCCCTGGAGCGGGAGGACTCAGCACGCCACGAAGGCGGTTAGCAAGTCGGCCCCAGTCAGACCCTCCGACTGCGTCAGCACTCGGAGTTGCGCGACGGCGGCGGCACCAGCCGGACTTAGTGTCTTGGCACGGTAGGACCAGCTGGGGAGCCTCCGAGCCGGCGCGCCAGCTTCGTAAGCCGGCAGATTGACCCAGTCGCCTTTTGGGGCGACGTTCTTCACGTAGAAGTAAGAGCGCTGCCACATCTTCACCGACTTTATTAGCTGGATGGCGGGGAACGGATTGTCGGCCACCATTCTCCGCATCGCGATGAAGGCGCCGCACTGGGCTGGCACGCCGGCGACGTGCGTGCCGAGCATGGACTGAAAGAATTCCCCCCACAGCTCGATGGTGGGGAGAACGCCGAGGAAACCCTCGCACAAAGTGGTGAAGGCCGCCGGCAGCACCACCGTACTCGGGGTGAGGTGGTGCGGCTGGAGGCCATGGAACTCCAAAAATGAGCGGAAGAACCCGCTCACCGGCAGCCCCAGGCCGCGCATGAGGTGCGAGCGGAATACGACCTGCTCGCCCTCCTCCGGCGCCGGCGACACCTCCTTTGTCGGCGGGGCACGGGCCCGCATGAGGTTCGCGCCGGGAAGGCGACGCGTCTTGTGGAGGAAATCGATGATGTCGTCGTCGATCTCAGAGCCGTCCCACACGCCGGAGCGCGCGGCGGCGGGCGCGGCGGCAGAGGTTGAGCTCATCGCTGCAAGAGGGACGTGGTTCGGCGCAGCAGCGGCGGGAGGAAGAAGAAAGAGGAAGAAGCAAAGGGAAACGAGGGAGAGCAGGGGTGCGTGCTTCGCCGATCCGCTCCCTCCGCCTACTTATAGGCCCGTAGGCTGAGAAGCCGAGGGGGCGTCGTGGGATTAACTGCGCCCACGCCCCCACGACCCCCACGATTACCGCACAAAGTTACTGCGCGGGAATCCCAACCGTCCGCACGGCCGCAACGGATCCGTTCAAAGGCCGAGGCGCGGTAGTGGCGGGCCCCGCCTGCGGGCCTGTCCCGTCGCGCGCATGGGCTGGCAGACTGGCCCGGCCACATGGCGCCATCCGGCGGGTCCGCAGCGGGCGGCGACCGTGTAGCTTATCAAGCACGCCGTCTGAATCCCGCCACGAATTTCAAACTCCTTAAGGAGCAAGACGACCTTTGACGAGTCTGGCTCCCTGTAGTCGGCTTGGTGGAGACGGCCTGAGCAAGTTCGCCTCATGATAGCCGGCTCAGAGGAAGGCGGCGGGCGAAGCCCGGATCCAACCACTGGAAGGAAGAAACTGTTGAGGCTCCTCGATGTATCACCCTCGGCGCCTCACCCGCTTCGAGGACTATTGTTGGAGTATTGGGCTACGGGTAGGCTAACCGGAGGCCCAGAACCTTTCAAGACATCGGGGCAAGCTTCGCCCCTCAAGAATCCCAAGACGGAGGGCCGCCTCTGGGAGTCGGCAGCAGCACAGCCGACTACCCACTCACGGCCGAATCCCAGGGACGGCTACAAAATGAGCCGACTCCCAGCTGGCGGCTTCCAGAGAAGTCGACTATGGGGAGTCGGCCTGCGACTTCATCACCCTCTGCCTTCAAGAAGAATGACGGGACGGGGGATGGCCACAGTACGGCCCTCCCCCACCCCGCTTACCAAGGGTGGGTATGGCTACAGTGCGTCGTACCGAAGGAGATCTCCATCCGGCGCGGCACTGTTGCCATGCCAGCCCTGACATCCGCCCCATTGGTGGAACCCTGTTCCCACATTGGCCCGCCTGTACGACCCAGAGACAGCGGGTCCCGCTAGTCAGCGGGGGACAGAAGACGGCGAGAGCACCATAAGACGGATCCTGTGGGAGTCGGCCTTCGAGAGTCGGCCAGCTCCTCCCACGGGCCCCGCACGCCATTAACCAGACAAGACAGGGACTAGCGACAGTGATCGCCCGTCAGGCGGCGGCACTGTTGCCACGACCCCATGACCAAGCCAACGTCATCAGGAGGACGGCTACAGTGGTCGAGTCAGTTGGCGGGGCCCACCAGGCGGCGGGCCCCAGAAGTCGGCGCAGAAGACGGCGACCTGAGAGACAGACGGCTGGGACCCGCGTCCAGCCGGATTACCATCGTACCCCCGGGGGGTAGGCCTATATAAACCCCCCAGAGCACCCATGCAAAGGGTTTGATTCTTTAGGCACTAGACCAGAAACACAAGGGGGAGAGAGCTAGCCTTGCCTTCTCCTACCTCCGGAGAACAGCTCAAGGAGCAAACTTGTATACACTTCGCCATAGTGATCATGCGGAGACCCCGCAGAGCAGCAGTAGGGGTCTTATCTCCTCGGAGAGCCCTGAAGCTGGGTAAGATTCGCCGGCGTGCATGTCTACGCCTCATGCCGCTTCCAGGCACCGGCGACGTTCTACTCGCCCCCACCATGATAAGCCATCCTTTGGCATATGTCGCATCCAACCCCCGACAATTGGACTAAGCTGGTATCTGCAAGCATTGAATGCAAGGGAGAAGACAAGGTAATATGGGCTCTTGGTTAAATCAACGATAATGCATATGAGAGCCACTAAAGATTTTCATCATGGTCTTATCCTCTCGACCGCCAAAGAATAAGAAAAGAAATAAAACTATTTACACGGGAAAGTTCCCAACAAGCAAAAGAAGAACGAGAAATCTTTTTGGGTTTTCTTTTAATTACTACTACTACATGCATGGAAAGTAAACTAGCTAAAAGCTACAACTAATTTCTTTTGGTTTTTATTAAGGTTTTTCAAACACACAAGAAGGCTTTGCAAAGAAAATAAACTAGCATGGATGGTACAGTGAAAAAAGTATGAGCACCGACAACTAGAATGAGTGTATGAACATGAATGTAATGTCGGTGAAAAATACGTACTCCCCCAAGCTTAGGATTTTGGCCTAAGTTGGTCTATGGCCACTGCTCGAAGCTACTCTCTCTCCAGTGTACTGAGGAGGGTCCTCAGGGTGCCACTGGTTGGCAATCTCCTCCGGATCCCACTGATAAACAGACTGTCGATAAGGGTCGAGTGGTGGCTCAAACTCAGGCTCTGGTACTTGTGTCAGCCTCCAGTATGCATAAATGGCCTCAGGTAAGATGAGGTACGTGCCTCAAAGTATGTTAAACAAAGAGGGTGCAGGCAAGGTAATAATTTCACAGTGAGTTTTATCAAATATCAAATTATACTTAAGCATCTTCTTCTTATTTTTAACAACAAAATCATGTGCTACCATACTCTTATAATATAGAAAAACAGGGGGCAGTAACTTTTCCTCTTTGTCAAAATGCCTAATAGGTATCTCAAAGTGTTCAACAAGGCGTGAAGCAAAGATGCCTCCGAAGATGGGGCCGTTTGTACGGTTCAGATTTAATGTTTAGCAACAATAGCGCCTAGGATGAAAGTTGTATCACGAAATAAAGCATGGCGCAAAATGACAGTATCAGGAGCACTAAGATTTCCACTGTTCCCGCGACCAATTAAGCGTCTACTAGAAAATATCACAAAGTAACATAGAAAAGGGAAATGTATACTAGTAATTCTTGCATCGGAAACTTTCCTAGTTTCTCCTACAGCAATTCTATCAATAAACCCATCCACATCACTACAATGTGGTTCCTCGATGCTGCCCTCAAAGGGTATCTTGCAGACCCGACAAAAATCATGGAGTGACATCTCCTTAACCTCATCATATAAGTGAAACTCCACTGAAGGTGGTGTTTTTGTAGCATGGAAATAAAAAATTTGCACAAAAACATTAGTGAGTAGGAGATACTGTTCGCGCTGGTCGTGGAGGAAGTCGGTTAGGCCTGCATTCTCAGCGAAGTAGTAAAAGTCATCATGAATTCCAGCAGCTCTCAAGAACTCATAACAAGGCCCTTCGCACGGCCGAACCTCCACAGTGCGAGGATTATTGTATTTGGGCTTTTTATTCTCCTCATTCTCCTTATCCTTCGAGCTTCGGCTCGAAGAGCCTCTCAACAATCTCTTCAACATTTTCTCCCTCTGAAAATTTATGAAATTTTAGTGACTCAAAACAGAAGTGAAGCAAACTCAACAAAATTGATAGCAACTACTCCCACAAGTGCCTAGAGGCTATATCATGCATTAAAACTACTTTGGACCATAAAAATTTGACATGCAAGCTCAAGAACAGGGTCACCTTAGCAGCAAAAATTTGCAATAAATAAAGCACTAGAACAAAAACTAATTGGACCAATGGAGTAGTCACATACCAAAGAATAATCACCCAAAACAGTTTTGTGAATGGAGCTTTGAGCAAGGAGATCTAGAATGGCAGCAAGATGAGCTAGAACAAGGGTTTGAGCTATGGCAGGATTTTTTCTGGAGGAAGAAGAAGTGAGTGGGTGATGGAATAAGTGCAGGGGGTCCATGTGGGGTCCATGAGGCAGGGGGCGCGCCCAAGGGGGATGGGCGCGCCCTGCACCCTCGTGGCCCAATGGTGGTGCCCCCTGGTGTGTTCTGAGTGGCAGTAATTCTTAAATATTCTACAAAAAATCACATCTCATTTTCAGGACATTTGGAGAACTTTTATTTTCAGGGCATTTTTATTACAAGGATAATTCAAAAAATAGACATAAAAAATTATTTTTGCTTTATTTAATCTAAATAATAGAAAGTAAAAGGGGGGTACAGAGAGTTGTGCTTTCTAACTTCATCCATCTCATGGTCATCTAAAGGGATCCACTAACAAGGTTGATCATGTCTTGTTAACGAACTCTTTCCGAATAACATGAAACCAGAGAATTTTCAAATAACACTGGTTTACCTCAACGGGGATGTGCATGTCCCTGACAATAAGAATATCATATTTCTTCTTGACAGTAGGAAGAGGGAATTCAAAACCTCCAATAGTTATCATTGAAATTTTTCCAATAGAATTGATACTGTGGACTTGAGGTTGTTTCCTCGGAAAGTGTACCCTATGCTCATTACCATTAACATGAAAAGTGACATTGCCTTTGCTGCAATCAATAACAGCCCTTGCTGTATTCAAAAAGGGTCAACCAAGGATAATAGACATACTACCCTCCTTGGGAATATCAAGAATAACAAAGTTCGTTAAAATAGTAACGTTTGAAACCACAACAGGCACATCCTCACAAATACCAACATGTATAGCAGTTGATTTATTGGCCATTTGCAAAGATATTTCAGTAGGTGTCAAATTATTCAAATCAAGTCTACGATATAAAGAGAGAGGCATAACGCTAACACTGGCTCCAAAGATCACATAAAGCAGTTTTAACATAGTTTCTTTTAATGGAGCATGGTATACTTGGTACTCCTGGATCTCCTAGTTTCTTAGGTGTTCCACCTTTAAAAGTATAATTGGCAAGCATGGTGGAAATTTCAGCTTCCGGTATCTTTCTTTTATTTCTAACAATATCTTTCATATACTTAGCATAAGGATTCATTTTAAGCATATCAGTCAAACGCATACGCAAAAAGATAGGTCTAATCATTTCAGCAAAGTGCTCAAAATCCTCATCATCCTTTTTCTTGGATGGTTTACGATGAAAAGGCATAGGTTTCTGAAACCAAGGTTCTCTTTCTTTACCATGCTTCCTAGCAACAAAGTCTCTCTTATCATAACATTGATTCTTTGATTGTGGATTATCAAGATCAACAGTAGGTTCAATCTCTACATCATTGTTATTGCTAGGTTGAGCATTAACATGAACATCATCATTAACATAGTCACTAGGTTCATGTTCATTACTAGATTGTGTTTCAGCATCAGAAATAGAAATATCATTGGGTTTCTCATGTGTGTCAACAACAGGTTCACTAGGAGCATGCAAAGTCCTATCATTTGTCTTTTTCTTCTTCTTAGAAGGACTAGTTGCATCAACATTAGTTCTCTGAGAATCTTGCTCAACTCTCTTAGGGTGGCCCTCAGGATACAGAGGTTCCTGAGTCATTTTACCCTCTCTAGTCACAACTCTAACAGCATTATCATTTTTCTTATTATTTAATTCATTGAGCAAATCATCTTGTGCTTTCAGGACTTGTTCTACATGAGTGGTAACCATAGAAGCATGTTTACTAATAATTTTAAGGTCACCTTTAACTCTAGACATATAATCACTCAAGTGTTCAATCATATAAGCATTACATTTCAATTGTCTACCAATGTAAGCATTGAAGTTTTCTTGTTTAACAATAAAATGATCAAACTCATCCAAGCATTGGCTAGCAGACTTATTACGAGGAATATCACCTTCATCAAATCTATAGAGAGAATTTACCTTTACTACCTGTGTCGGGTTATTAAGACCATGTATTTCTTCAATAGGTGGTAAATTATTAACATCTTCAGCTTTAATAGCCTTTTCTTTCATAGATTTCTTTGCCTCTTCCATATCTTCAGGATTGAGAAATAGAATACCCCTTTTCTTCGGAGTTGGCTTAGGGGTTGGTTCATGAAGTGTCCAATCGTTATCATTACTCAATATATTATTCAATAGCAATTCAGCTTGCTCAACAGTTCTTTCCCTGAAAACACAACCATCACAACTATCCCGGTGGTCTCTGGAAGCATCGGTTAGTCCATTATAAAAGATATCAAGTATTTCATTTTCTTGAGAGGATGATCAGGCAAAGCATTAAGATCGGAGAAGCCTCCCCCAAGCTTGTGGGAGACTCTCTTCTTCAATTTGCACAAAATTATATTTCTCCCTTAATGTAGCTTGTTTCTAATGAGAGGGGAAATATTTAGCAGAGAAGTAATAAATCATATCCTGGGGACTATGCACACAACCAAGAGCAAGAGAATTAGACCCTGTTTTAGCATCACACTTTAATGAGAACGGAAATAACTTAAGGATATAGTAGTAACGAATTTTTTCCTCACGAGTGAATAGGGTGGCTATATCATTCAGTTTAGTAACATGTGCCACAACAGTTTTAGATTCATAGCCATAAAAAGGATCAGATTCAACCAAAGTAATTAACTCAGGATCGACAGATAAATCATCATCCTTATCAGAAATACAGATAGGTGAAGTAGCAAAAGCAGGGTCATATTTCATTCTAGCATTCAAAGACATTTTTTCAGCTTAGCTAACAGTTTCTTAAGATCATATCTACCTTTGCAAGGAAAAAGGTCTCTAGCAGTTTCTTCATCCATAACATAACCCTCAGGCACATCAGGCAATTCATATCTAGCGGGAGAATCTTCATCATCACTTTCATCAATATTATCTATTTCAATAATTTCATTCTCTCTAACCCTAGCAAGTTGTTCATCAAGAAATTCACCTAATGGCACACTATTATCCATCATGGAAGTAGTTTCATCATAAGCATCTTGCATAGCAGAAGTGGCATCATCAATAACATGCGACATTTCAGAATCAATAGCAGGAGTAGGTGTCGCAAGTTTACTGAAAACTGAAGGAGAATCAAGTGCAGAGCTAGATGGCAATTCCTTACCTCCCCTCATAGTTGAGGGAAAAATCTTGGTTCCTTCATCTTTTAAGGTCCTCATAGTGATCAACAGATATAAATCCCAAGTGACTCAAAGAATAGAGCTATGCTCCCCGCCAGCGGCGTTAGAAAATAGTCTTGATAACCCACAAGTATAGGAGATCGCAACAGTTTTCGAGGGTACAATATTCAACCCAAATTTATCGATTCGACACAAGGGGAGCCAAAGAATATTCTCAAGTATTAGCAGTTGAGTTGTCAATTCAACCACATCTGAAAGACTTAATATCTGCAGCAAATTACTTAGTAGCAAAGTGGTATGGAAGTAACGGTAAAAGTGGCAAAAGTAACAGTAGTAGTTTTTGTAGCAATCGTAACAGTGGTAATGGAAAAGTAACTAAGCAAAGATCAATATGTGAAAAGCTTGTAGGCAATGGATCGATGATGGATAATTATGTCGAATGCGATTCCTCATGCAACAGCTATAACATAGGGTGACACAAAACTAGCTCCAGTTCATCAATGTAATGTAGCCATGTCTTCCGAATATAGTCATACGTGCTTATGGAAAAGAATTTGCATGACATATTTTGTCCTACCCTCCCGTGGCAGCGGGGTCCCATTGGAAACTAAGGGATATTAAGGCCTCCTATTAATAGAGTACTGGACCAAAGCATTAACACTTAGTGAATACATGAACTCCTCAAACTACGGTCATCATCGGGAGTGGTCCCGATTATTGTCACTTCGGGGTTACCGGATCATAACACATAGTAGGTGACTATTGACTTGCAAGATAGGATCAAAAACTCACATATATTCATGAAAACATAATAGGTTCAGATCTGAAATCATGGCACTCGGGCCCTAGTGACAAGCATTAAGCATAGCAAAGTCATAGCAACATCAATCTTAGAACATAATGGATACTAGGGATCAAACCCTACCAAAACTAACTCGATTACATGGTAAATCTCATCCAACCCATCACCGTCCAGCAAGCCTACGATGGGATTACTCACGCACGGTGGAGAGCATAATGAAGTTGGTGATGGAGGAAGGTTGATGATGACGATGGCAACAAATTCCCCTCTACGGAGCCCCAAACGGACTCCAGATAAACCCTCCCGATGAAGAATAGGGCTTGGCGGCGGCCCCGTATCGTAAAACATGATGAATCCTTCTCTCTGATTTTTTTCTCCCCGAACGTGAATATATAGAGTTGGAGTTGACGTCGGTCCAGTCTTAGGGGGCCCATGAGGTAGGGGGGGGGGGCGCCCCAGGGGGGGCCTGCACCCTCGTGGACATGGTGTAGGCCCTCTAATGTTGATTCTTTCGCCAGTATTTTTTATTAATTCCAATACGTGTCTCTGTGGATTTTCAGGTCATTCCGAGAACTTTCATTTCTGCACAAAAATAACACCATGGTAATTTTGCTGAAAACAACGTCAGTCCGGGTTAGTTCCATTCAAATCATGCAAGCTAGAGTCAAAAACAAGGTCAAAAGTGTTTGGAAAGTAGATACGTTGGAGATGGATCACCCATCTCTCACACGCACGTGCACAGACAGGCAGCCATCCCATCTCTTATTGGTATTATAGGCGTGCCCTCCGTTTGTCTAGCAAGCCTCTCCCACCATTTGTTAGAAGCAACTCCACCACCAACCCCTCAGACACTCTAGCTCTGTCTCTCTCCCAACCTTATTCCTCCCTAACTCATATGCATGGATGCCGATCGATCTTCCTCAACACATAAGATAGGTCTCTTCCTCCTCCACACATATACCAGCCATTGTACCTCTATAGTTAATTAGGTCTCCCCCCTAACAGTGTCCTGGACTAGGGGGTACTCACCACGTCGTCTCCTGACCACTGGGTCAGGGCAAGGACCCCCACGGCGGTTCACTAATGGGCCAGTTCGGACAGCCAATGAAATATACGAGGAAGATTCCACAAGACTTGGTGATCAAGACAAGGACTCCTCTTCACCGATGTATTCGACTAGAAGTCTTGTTATCCTAGGCCTCTGGTATGTTATATAAGCCGAGGCCAGGCTAGCTCATAGATCATTATGACATTATTCATCATACCCTCAGGTTTTAGACCACAACATATGATCTCGAGGTAGATCAACTCTGTACTTGATACTCCATCAATATAAACAAGAGCATCACGTAAGGTTTTACCTGCATCAAGAGGGCCCGAACCTGGGTAAACACCATGTTCATCGTCCCTGTTACTATCGATCCTAAATCCAAAGCTCGGGACCCCCTACCCCGAGATCTGCAGTTTTGACACTGACAATGGTGCTTTCATTGAGAGTCCCGCTGTGTAATCGGCAAGGATCAATGTCTCGCCTGTAGATCAACTGCGACATCGGCATCTTCATCGCCGGATCGATTGGTCACCTTGGCTTGACCGAGGACTGTGCACGCCTCCGATCGTCATGTTCGGACGAGGGACTTCATCAACATCAACTCCGATCTCTATCATGATCATGGAGGAATCATCCGTGGAGCTCGTGGGCTCAACGTCAACATTGCTCTTGGGCGACCGTGCTGTTTTTCTGGACAACGAACTTATATCCGCTGCCACCACCTCCTCGAGCATCGCCTTGACAATTCCTTTGGTGGAATTGTGTGGAATTGAATATACAGCAACCCTGCAAAATTTCGTCGCATTCCCATGAAGGAATCTCCGGCGATCTCCGATATACCGGAGCCATATCGAGTCTGGACGGGAATAAGGAAGAGTTTAGTGCGTGGTCTCCAGAGCCCATCTCGTAGGTTATTTCGAAAATCCTACCGTTCATCTGCTGCAGAATTTCCATATCTACCACCTCTCAAAATTTCAGCTCGATCCGACCATTCAAACTCCGGGGACATTCCGATTAGTGCATCACTTTTCGGATCTGTTATCCGCACGAATACAAATCAGACCTGAGTTCCTCTCTCTTCATGAACGAGATATCGGACAAACTTTTTGGAAAAATCTCTTTCTAGGGTATTGTGTTTTGTTTCCAAACACATGCTCACAAATTTTGCTCCTTTTCGGATGTAATCTTCACCGTCATGCTGGTGTCAAACCAGTCCGGCAATATTGCTTCACAGCTGCCGACCTGCACTAAACATGTCGTTGCTTTGTTGAGCCGAGCTCATCTTCTTCGGATCATCATCTCGGCGAGCTGAACAAGAGTTCAGAATCGCAAAGGATAAATCATCAGCAACATCGCCACCACACAGATCACACGAAGCGGCACACCGGCATCGCCGCATGGTCACTTCATCAAGCCGGCATTGGCCGCATCACAAATTCTGATCCGAGTCAGCATGGCCGTACTCTTGCTTCTTCAAGCTGATCTCCATCATGGTGAACTGCTTCAACACCTTGGCTGACACGGCAGCTGCAACGTCTCCTTACCGACCTCACTACAAAAAAATACACTTCCGTGATGATACGTGTTTGTCACAGTAGGTCGTGTTTTTTGTCATGCATGTACATCCATGACAAATTTATGACAGAATCAAGATAGTCATACCTGTGCTGTCGTAGAAGTGTTCCATGACATTACCAAAATTATCATCACGGAAGTGTCCGCTTCCATGACGATAAATCGCGCGTCATAGAAGTGCTTTCGTCAAGGGTGACCGACACGTGGCAACCACCGTAACGGAACTCCATTAAGCTATTGGGTTGGGTTTTGGATCCAATAACCCATTAACAGCCCCGACCAATGCGGATTTTCCACGTGTAAAATCATCATTGGCTGGAGGAAACACGTGTCGGCTCATCGTTGGGACAGATGTCATCCACTCATTGTACACAAGGCGCCTATGATACGTCGACACGTGGCACGGCCCAACAAAGGCCCATTCCTGTGAAAAGGCTGGCCCGTTTGACTTGGTTAAAAGGTGGCAGGCCGGCCCATGTAAAGCCTGTTAACGGCCTGTTCGCATATAGCCCATTTACAGCCCGCTTATCCAAGGCCCGTTACGCCCTATCCGAATTTGGCCCAGTAGCGTCATCTAGGCCACCCAATATGATTCCAGCCTATTTTCACTTCTGGCCCATGTATGGCCCATGTCGTCTTTCGGCCCATATGGGCCCTATGTAACTCTTGGCCTATTAATGGCCCGTGGTGAAACTGGCCCGTAATGAACAGTGTATCACTTTACACCCATTAACGGCCCATGGTGAAACTGGCCCGTGATGAACAGTGTATCACTTTATACCCATTAACGGCCCGTTATTCTATTGGGCCGTTTCCAGCCCATGTTATCTTTTGGCCTTCTCAGAGCCCATTTATTCTTGGGCTCATTTCCAGCATTCGTTTACTTACGGCCCGTTACTGTCATTTTCTGCTTGTGGGCCAAATTCAGCCCGTGGTTATAGTCGGCCCATTTGTGGTCCATTAATACGTTGGGCCGTTTTCATAGCGTCATCAAATACAGCCTATTAACGATGGCCCGTTATGGTCGGCCCATGAACGGACGATTCCAACTCTAGCCCGTTTACAGCCATAATGCGGCCTGTTATTGGCCCATGTTTGGCCAATCGATCATACTGCCCGTATAAGGCCCATTGATGATATGGCCCATAGAAGGCCCATTGTTTCTACGGCCCATAGAAGGCCCATTGTTTCTACAGCCCGTAGAAGGCCCACTATTTCTACGGCCCGTAGAAGGCCCACTGTTTCTATGGCCCGTAGGATGCCCAGTGTCACTACAATAAATATTAGCCCATGGTTATTGTGGCCTAGTTTGAAAAAATAGGTTATTGCAGCCACTAGCAAACGGCGGAAAAAGAACTGCAATGACTACAAGCGACAAATAAACAAGACAACAAGGAAATAAATAAGCAAGCAAATTACGCTAGGCTATCACGGCTAACACACATATTACATCCACTGGGCATCAAAGTTCGCCACCAGTGCAAATAAACACGTCGACAAAAGAATATACGGAACTGAGAGCACTTCAGAAGGCACTAGGCCTGGCCAGGTCGGACCCCCCAAACAGCTGAAGAAGCTGAGTAGACCTTAGTTGTGTCAACGATAGATGCATCAACACTAGATTTAAGGCATGATGGTGCGCACGGCAGTCCTCTGACATCTTCATTGCATCTTTGACTTCAAGTCGGAGCCGAGCTGAAGCAAGCCTTTCCGCTTTAAGTTGAGACTGAAGAAGTTGAATTGATTGAGGCAGCGACTGCACAGAGGTTGTCTCACACCTGCTGGTGAGTAGCTTCAACTCACTGTCTTCATCAAGACAGGACCTTGGGGTTATCTCGCTGTCCTCAAGATGGTTTGGCTCACTATGTTCCCTCACTGGTAGAAAAAGGGCCTATAGTCCCGGTTCGTAAGGGCCTTTAGTCCCGGTTCCGGAACCGGGACTAAAGTGTCGGTACTAATACATCCCCCCTTTAGTCTCGGTTCAATCCAGAACCGGGACTAAAGGCCCTCCACGTGGGCAGTGCGCAGAGCCCAGTCAGGAGACCCTTTGGTCCCGGTTGGTGGCACCAACCGGGACCAATAGGCATCCACGCGTCAGCATTTCTGTGGCTGGGGTTTTTGTTTTTTTTTGAAAGGGGGGGGGGTTGGTGGTTTTGGGGGGTTAATTTAGGTGTTTCATATATTGTGTTAGCTAGCTATAATTAATAGAGAGAAGTGTCCTCTCTTATGTCTATGCTTGGTCGACACTACGTACTATACATACGTATAGAGAGGACTAGACACGCTGGCTAGCTAGTAAGCAAACGAAGGAAACAGAAGATCGTCATGAACATATATGCATACAGAGAGAAGTGATATCGACCACCTCTCCTTCTCCAAGAGATTGGTCGAACAACAAGTTCTCGTATATCTATCTGACACTACCGGCTACATATATACAATAATTATCTCTTACAAATATAATCATACGGACTCAGGGTCCACATAGAATTCTCCGTCTTTAGGGATCACGTGGTCAAGAAAGAATGCCGCCAATTTCTCTTGAATTGCTCGCATGCGAGCTGGTGCTAGGAGTTCATCCCGCTTCCGAAACATCTAATTTGAAGAAGGGGGTCAATACATATATATATATATATATGAATGATGAAACTCAACACAAATGATGTTAATAAAATAAAATTATGAATGTTGTTATTTAAGTACTTCATATTGTTCGTTAGAGTACCCGCCCCGCTCACAGGTCGTGTGGCGGATGGACTCGCAGATGTAGTATCCACAGAAATCATTCCCTTGTTCCTGCCACAACCACTTTAGAAAAAATAGAGGTCAATCAAACTGATAAGCAAGAATGCTAAATGGTATTGATGAAACTAGCGCTTGAATCACTAGGAGATGCGCGGAACATTCTACTATAGTACTTACTTTCGGGTGTCTAAATTCCAGCTCCTTCGGCAGTCCCGGAACTGTTTTGGTGAATTTTCTCCAAACCCTACCAGACAAAGAAAACAATTACTTGATATCAGGAAATGAACAAAGTTGCTGATATGGTGGATAATGATAGATTTAACTTACTTCTGGAGTATTTGAGTCATGTCTGCATAGTCCTGGGGATCTTTTCGTTTAGAGTCTAAGACGGTTACTACTCCCTGCTCAAGCTTAATCTCTAGGAGAATATAGTGGAAACCGCACACACATGCATAACTCATCAATTACATTACTATAACCTTGACTAATATATAAGGGAAACCGAATACGCACAAGACAGTAACACTCACCTGAAGTTGTAAGGAAAGAGTATTATATCTTTGTTTTGATTTATTACGAACGATCGTAGCAAGTTGGCCTCGGTAGCTGCGGCATGAAGTTTAACCTGAGTTGCATCTATGAGATATGTGTTAATGAACCCAATATCACCGACTTGTCTTTTCTTCAATTCGGCGATCTTCAATCTGCATAATATAGTGAGGATGATTATAAATACATGCAATGAAAGAGCTAAGCTATATAGAGAAACTTAATGACATAAGTAGCACTACTTACAGACAGTAGCAGGCGACCGTTGTTTTATCGAGGACCAATTGATTGAAAAACTGATAGAACTCCTCAAATGGAACAGGCAACAGATCAATTCCAACAAGGTCATGTTCCTTTTTAACTTTCACATACAAAGTACTCCTCCCCCTAGAGTCTCTGCAGATTTTCAAGTACCAATCATGCAATCTTCGCATCATCGTTGATAGAGATCTTTCATCTTTGATGAGAGGCTTCCCGTACTCGTATCTTTGTATCTGCATGTCCATGGGTTCATAATGTACTTCGTCGGGCAGGTAATCTGCAAGATTGCTATAACCGGGCACCATCCTCGGATCATTAGCGACGTTGTGGCTAGGCACCTTGAGCGGGGGGCATGATTGCTTCGCTTGTTCGCTGAGCTGGGCAATTTGTTTCCCAGCTCGTCATTCTTTCAGCCTTTGATCACTGACAGTACTTCCCGACCGCTCCGCTTCGGCAAATTCCTTTCCAATAATGCGGTCATAGTTTCCTTTCGGCGGATCAGACTTCCCTGGTTTTGTCAGGGCAGCCAGAGTGCGCTTCACTTTCACCCGATCTACCTTCTCCTCCGGAGGTGGATGTTTCTTTGCTTTCACCCCTTCAAAGAAGTTCCTCACTTCTTCTCGCGCGATCTCGGCGTTCTCCTCGAGGGTCCTCTCATATGGTAACTTCTCTGGAGTCTTCAGAGAAGGACCGAATCTGTATGTCCTCCCGCCACTGGTTGTACTGCTAGACGCCGACCGAGCAGACGTAGCGGTTGTCTTCTTTACTTGCTTAAGAGGCGGAGGAGAAGGACTACGATGCGCCGGAGCAGCGGCAGGTCTCTTCCACCCTTGCTGACGAGGCGGAGAAGGAGGAGGCTGGCTGCTCGGGCGCGTCGGCGTAGGCGGAGAAGGAGGCGGAGTGCCGCCACGCGCCGGAGAAGGAGCCGGCCGAGGGCCCTGATCGTCACTCGCCGGAGGAGGAGGCGGTGGAGGCGGAGTGCCCTGACTCGCCGGAGGAGGAGGAGGAGGCGGTGGCATCCAGTTCGGAAGATTGATGAGCTCCTTCCGCCATAGGCATGGAGTCTTCAGAGCAGACCCCAGCCGAGTCTCCCCTTCACCGGTAGGGTGGTCAAGCTGGAGGTCCTCAAATCCCTCCGTTATCTCATCCACCATCACCCTAGCATATCCTTCTGGAATCGGCCGGCAGTGAAAAGTTGCACCGGGTTCAGTAGGATAAACAGAGCCAACAGCCGCCTTGACCTTCAAATTCATCCATTGCGTCATAAGGTGGCAATTTTGAGACTCCGTTATAGCATCCACGGGATAGCTGGCAAGAGCCGTCAAGGCATGCTCCGGCTGAAGCAGCTCGGTGGAAGCCACGCTGCTTCTGCGCTGAGATGGCGGGGTAGCTTCGGGGGAGGCTTCGGCGGTACGTTTGCTGCGATTTGCTTCTCGTTCCTCTATCGCGTCTACCCTTGCTTGCAGCGCCTGCATTTGGGTCTGCTGCACTTTTTTCCTCCTCTCATGGGATTTGTAACCTCCTGCGTCCGGAAACCCAACCTTCGACGGAATGGAGCCTGGCGTGCCTCGTGTCCGTCCAGGGTGCTCAGGATTCCCGAGTGCCATTGTGAGCTCGTCGTTCTCTCTGTCTGGAAAGAACGTCCCTTCCTGCGCTGCTTCGATATACTGCTTAAGCTTACTGACTGGTATGTCCATTTGATCGTTCGTCCAAATGCACTTCCCTGTTACAGGGTCCAGGGTTCCGCCAGCCCCGAAGAACCAAGTCCGGCAACGGTCTGGCCAGTTAATTGTCTCTGATTCGATCCCTTTATGAACCAGATCATTCTCAGTCTTGGACCACTTAGGCCGGGCTACGAGGTAGCCACCTGACCCCGTGCGATGGTGAAGCTTCTTCTTCGCAGCATTTTGCTTGTTTGTCGCTGACATCTTCTGACTCTTTTCCGATGTCTTGTGGGCCACAAATGCGGGCCAGTGATCTCTGATCTTCTCATATCTGCCCTTGAATTCTGGTGTCTCATTATTTTCGACAAACTTATTCAGCTCTTTCTTCCACCTCCTGAATAGTTCTGCCATCCTCTTCAGAGCAGAAGACTTGATTAATTTCTCTTTAACTGGGTTCTCTGGATTATCCTCAGGCGGTAGGGTGAAATTTGACTTCAGCTCAGTCCAAAGATCATTTTTCTGCATATCATTGACATAAGAGACCTCAGGGTCTTCTGTAGCCGGCTTAAACCATTGCTGGATGCTTATCGGGATATTGTCCCTAACCAGAACCCCGCACTGAGCAACAAATGCGCTCTTTGTCCGGAGGGGTTCAATAGGTTGGCCGTCGGGCGCGATTGCTATGATCTCAAACTTTTCATCCGAGCTCAACTTTTTCTTCGGGCCTCGTCTCTTTACCGAAGTTGTGCTCGATCCGGAGGGCTAGAAAAAAGAACAAAGACTTAATTAATATGTGTACATACCAAAACAATGAATGCATCAATCAGCTAGACAGCATAGGCTTAACTAATATATATACCTGGCCAGACTCGGTTCGGTCACCGGAGTCGTCCTCATGTTCTTCTTCTTGCACCGGCACTAGGTCACCGTAGCCAGCTTGTTCACCCTCTCCTTCCAGATCATCGGTTTCGTTGAGAAACAACGAGATGGCATCACATCCTTCTGCGATTATGTCCCTCAACAACGCTTCTTTTATTGCTTCGTCTAGGGCGGTGTCCATAGTTTCTACAAATATTTACAACATGGCAATTATTATTCAAACATGACAGATGGATATATTAGTGCCAAATGTAGAACTAGCTACCTAATCATAGTAAGCTATCGGGAGGGGGTATATATCGACAACGATGACACTACATCTATGTCCCTCGACGACCCTCGTTCCCGATAAAAAAAAGAGGAAGAAGAAGAAAAAAAAGAGGAGAAGAAATAATAGAGGAGAAGAACCCTCGAACCCTCGACCCCTAGATGACCCTCTTCTTCCTCTCATGTTGGAGAGGATCGCCGAGGGGTCGGGAGGTTGCCTAGTGTCAAAGGATTGAACAAAACCATGTCTTCATCATTAGGCGAAAGTAACATGTGCATGATGGTACGAAGCTCTTCAAAGTTGTTCTGGAACGGAGTCCCAGATAGGATAATTTGCTTTTTGGTACAAAGTTCAGCAAGAGCCTTCCGAATATCGCTATTTGTAAGGCCTTTGCTGAATTCGTACCAAAAGGCGGATTATTCTATCCGGGACTCCATTCCAGAACAACTTTGCAGAACTTCGTACCAATATGCCCTGGTTACTTCCGGCTAATGATGAAGGCATGGATTTCTTCAATACTTTGACACTAGGAAACCTCTCTCGACCCCTCGGCGATCCTCGACCCCTTGAACCCTAGACGACCCTGGAACCCTCGACCCCTAGACGACCCTCTTTCTTCCTCTCATGTTCGAGAGGATCGCCGAGGGGTCGGGAGGTTGCCTAGTGTCAAAGGATTCAACAAAACCATGTCTTCATCATTAGGCGAAAGTAACATGTGCATGATGGTACGAAGCTCTTCAAAGTTGTTCTGGAACGGAGTCCCAGATAGGATAATTCACTTTTTGGTACAAAATTCAGCAAGAGCCTTCCGAATATCGCTATTTGGAAGGCCTTTGCTGAATTCGTACCAAAAGGCGGATTATTCTATCCGGGACTCCATTCCAGAACAACTTTGCAGAACTTCATACCAACATGCCCTGGTTACTTCCGGCTAATGATGAAGGCATGGATTTCTTCAATACTTTGACACTAGGAAACCTCTCTCCACCCCTCGGCGATCCTCGACCCCTCGACCCCTAGACGACCCTACTGGAACCCTCGACCCTCTATCCTAGTTCCCGACCCTCGACCCCTCGAAGAGGAAAAATAAATAAGAAGAAGAAAAAAGAAGAAAAAGAAGAGGAGAAGGAAGAAAGGAATAGTGGAGAAGAAGAGAAAATAGAGGAGAAGGAAGAAAGGAATAGTGGAGAAGAAGAGAAAATAGAATATATTCTATTTTCTCTTCTTCTCCACTATTCCTTTCTTCCTTCTCCTCTTCTTTTTCTTCTTTTTTCTTCTTCTTATTTATTTCACCTCTTCTTTTCCTCTCCTCTTCTTCTTTCTTTCCTCTTCTTATTATCTTCTTTCCTATCCTTCTTTTTCTAAAATTGTAATTTTTGCATATATAAAACTTTTCTAAAATTGTAACTTTCTATATAAAACTTTTCTATCGGGAGGGGGAGAAGATCGAAGAAAAAAAAGAAGAAAA
>NC_041390.1:595699169-595745961 GCF_002162155.2 Triticum dicoccoides
TGGCGGTTGGCCAAAATTTCACAAGTGTTGGCTTATATAGCCAGAGCAATGGTCCCGGTTCGTGCTACGACCCAGGACTAATGCTCCCTTTAGTCCCGGTTGGTGAGACGAACCGGGACCAAAGGCCAATTTTCAGCAGCCGAAAGGGCGGGAAGCGAAGGCCATTGGTCCCGGTTGGTGGCACCAATCGGGACTAAAGGGGGGCAATGGTCACGGTTGGTGCCACGAACCGGGACCAATGCCCCCTTTAGTCCCGGTTGGTGCCACCAACCGGGACCAATGGCGTTGTGCTGCCCCGCGCCCAAAAGTTTAGTCCCACATCGCTAGCTGAAGGGCGCCGGCACTGGTTTATAAGCGCCGGTGTGCCCCCCATTCGAGCTCCTCTCTAATGCAGGCTTTCGGGCCTAAACTTGCTACTGCCTGTGGGCCTATTGGGCCTTCTGCGGGCCTGAATCCTCACCCATGTAGGGTTTCTAGTCGTATTCAGGCCGTGGAGGCCCAGTAGGAGGCATTTTTTTTGGTTTTTTCTTTTTTATTTCTACATTTTTTTGGTTTTTTATTTTTTTATTTCGACTTACAACTAAATACTTACAGTTTTTTAGTGATTTCTTTTTGCTTTTAGGTCACAAAAATTATAAACTTTCTGTTAGTGCCATTAGTTTTAAATTTTGAATAGTTTAAATTTGAATTTTTAAAAATTTGTGTGAATCACTAGTTTATGAATAACTTTACTATAAAAGTAGAATTTTTTTTCTATTTATTTTTCATTTCTACTTACAACTAAATACTTACAGTTTTTTAGTGATTTCTTTTTGCTTTTAGGTCACAAAAATTATAAACTTTCTGTTAGTGCCATTAGTTTTAAATTTTGAATAGTTTAAATTGGAATTTTAAAAAGTTTGTGTGAATCACTAGTTTATGAATAACTTTACTATAAAAATAGAATTTTTTTTCTTCTTTGCTATTTATTTTTTATTTATACTTACAATTAAATACTTATAGTTTGATTTTAGGTCACAAAAATTATATTCTTTTTGCTATTGAAGAATATTGTAGTTTTATTTTAGTTGATCATAACATAATATTTTAATTGATTGTTTTTATTTTCATAAAAGTTTTGTAGTTCATTCTGTTTGCTAGTAATTCATTATTTGAGCTAAATGACTCTGAAATTGGAAAGCATTTCAAAATGAACTCTGAAAGGTTGAAAGTTGGCATGGTATCATCATTTCACCCACATAGCATGTTCCAAAAAGTAGAGAGGGTTACAACAAAAACTTGATGCACTTCGTGTACAAAATGGACAATCACTTTCGAAGTATCAAAGTTTCGAACCATAAGACATGAAAGCATTTCAAATGAACTCTGAAAAAGTTGAAAGTTGGGATGGTGTCATAATTTCACCCACATAGCATGTGCATGTACAAAACGGACAATAGTAGCAAGTTCGTCTGTTACAAATTTGGCATGGTATCATCATAATAGTTGCGGGAGAAAGTCTTCACTTTTTCTTTGCTTGTGTCATTTGCTTATTGCACCGTAACCATGGATAATCTTCATTGTTTATCAGGACGCTTGGGTCAGCCTTGACATTGAAGGGAGGAATTTCATGAAATTTTTCATAATCTTCAGACATGTCTGTCTTGCCATCCACTCCCAGGATGTCCCTTTTTCCTGAAAGAACTATGTGTCGCTTTGGCTCATCGTATGATGTATTCGCTTCCTTATCTTTTCTTTTTCTCGGTTTGGTAGACATGTCCTTCACATAGATAACCTGTGCCACATCATTGGCTAGGACGAACGGTTTGTCAGTGTACCCAGGATTTTTCAGATCCACTGTTGTCATTCCGTACTGTGGGTCTACCTGTACCCCGCCGCCTAACAGATTGACCCATTTGCACTTAAACAAAGGGACCTTAAAATCAGGTCCGTAGTCAAGTTCCCATATGTCCACTATGTAACCATAATATGTGTCCTTTCCGCTCTCGGTTGCTGCATCAAAGCGGACACCGCTGTTTTGGTTGGTGCTCTTTTGATCTTGGGTGATCGTGTAAAATGTATTCCCATTTATCTCGTATCCTTTGTAAGTCAATACAGTCAAAGATGGTCCCCTTGACAACAAGTACAACTCATCACAAATAGTGTTGTCACCTCTGAGACGTGTTTCCAACCAACTGCTGAAAGTCCTGATGTGTTCACATGTAATCTAGTCATCGCACTGCTCCGGGTGTTTGGAGCGCAGACTGTTCTTGTGTTCATCGACATACGGGGTCACCAAGGTAGAGTTCTGTATAACTGTGTAGTGTGCTTGAGACCAAGAATAGCCGTCCCTGCATATTATTGAGTCTCTTCCAAGAGTGACTTTTCCATTCAGTCTCCCCTCATACCGCGATTTAGGGAGACCTATCTTGTTAAGGCCAGGAATGAAGTCAACACAAAACACGATAACATCCTCTGTTTGATGGCCCATGGAGATGCTTCCTTCTGGCCTAGCGCGGTTACGGACATATTTCTTTAGGACTCCCATGAACCTCTCAAAGGGGAACATATTGTGTAGAAATACGGGCCCCAGGATGACAATCTCATCGACTAGATGAACTAGGACGTGTGTCATGATATTGAAGAAGGATGCTGGGAACACCAGCTCGAAACTGACAGGACATTGCGCCACATCACTCCTTAGCCTTGGTACGATTTCTGGATCGATCACCTTCTGAGAGATTGCATTGAGGAATGCACATAGCTTCACAATGGCTAATCGGACGTTTTCCGGTAGAAGCCCCCTCAATGCAACCGGAAGCAGTTGCGTCATAATCACGTGCCAGGCATGAGACTTTAGGTTCTGAAACTTTTTCTCTGGCATATTTATTATTCCCTTTATATTCGACGAGAAGCCAGTCGTGACCTTCATACTGAGCAGGCATTCAAAGAAGATTTCTTTCTCTTCTTTTGTAAGAGCGTAGCTGGCAGGACCTTTATACTGCTTCGGAGGCAGGCCGTCTTTTTCGTGCAAATGTTGCAGGTCCTCTCGTGCCTCAGGTGTATCTTTTGTCTTCCCATACACACCCAAGAAGCCTAGCAGGTTCATGCAAAGGTTCTTCGTCACGTGCATCACGTCGATTGAGGAGCGGACCTCTAGGTCTTTCCAGTAGGGTAGGTCCCAAAATATAGATTTCTTCTTCCACATGGGTGCGTGTCCCTGAGCGTCATTCAGAACAGCTAGTCCACCGGTACCCTTTCCAAAGATTACGTAGTGTAAATCATTGACCATAGCAGGCACGTGATCACCGGTGCGCATGGCGGGCTTCTTCCGGTGATCTGCCTCGCCTTTGAAATGCTTGCCTTTCTTTCGGCATTGATGGTTGGTCGGAAGAAATCGACGATGTCCCAGGTACACATTCTTCCTGCATTTGTCCAGGAATATACTTTCACTGTCATCTAAACAGTGCGTGCATGCGTTGATGGTCACGAACAGCAACACCTTAAGGTTAAATTCCTCCTGTCTGTGCTCATCCCACGTACGTACACCGTTCCCATTCCACAGCTGTAAAAGTTCTTCAACTAATGGCCTTAGGTACACATCAATTTCGTTGCCGGGTTGCTTAGGGCCTTGGATGAGAACTGGCATCATAAAATGAACTTCCGCTTCATGCACATCCAAGGAGGAAGGTTATACATACATAGAGTCACGGGCCAGGTGCTGTGATTGCTGCTCTGCTCCCCGAAAGGATTAATGCCATCCGCGCTTAAAGCAAACCATACATTCCTTGGGTCCTTTGCAAACTCATCCCAGTACTTTCTCTCGATTTTTCTCCACTGTGACCCGTCAGCGGGTGCTGTCAACTTCCCATCTTTCTTTCGGTTCTCACTGTGCCATCGCATCAACTTGGCATGCTCTTCGTTTCTGAACAGACGTTTCAACCGTGGTATTATAGGAGCATACCACATCACCTTCGCAGGAACCCTCTTCCTGAGGGGCTCGCCGTCAACATCACCAGGGTCATCTCGTCTGATCTTATACCGCAACGCACCGCATACCGGGCATGCGTTCAGATCCTTGTATGCACCGCGGTAGAGGATGCAGTCATTAGGGCATGCATGTATCTTCTCCACCTCCAATCCTAGAGGGCATATGACCTTCTTTGCTGCATATGTACTGTCGGGCAATTTGTTATCCTTTGGAAGCTTCTTCTTCAATATTTTCAGTAGCTTTTCAAATCCTTTGTCAGCCACAGCATTCTCTGCCTTCCACTGCAGCAATTCCAGTATGGTACCGAGCTTTGTGTTGCCATCTTCGCAATTGGGGTATAACCCTTTTTTGTGATCCTCTAACATGCGATCAAACTTCAGCTTCTCCTTTTGACTAATGCATTGCGTCCTTGCATCGACAATGACCCGGTGGAGATCATCATCATCGGGCACATCGTCTGGTTCCTCTTGATCTTCAGCAGCTTCACCCGTGGTAGCATCATTGGGCACATCGTCTGGTTCCTCTTGATCTTCACCAGCTCCCCCCGTTGAAGCATCACCGTATTCAGGGGGCACATAGTTGTCATCGTACTCTTCTTCTTCGCCGTCTTCCATCATAACCCCTATTTCTCCGTGCCTCGTCCAAACATTATAGTGTGGCATGAAACCCTTGTAAAGCAGGTGGGAGTGAAGGATTTTCTGGTTAGAGTAAGACCTCGTATTCCCACATTCAGTGCATGGACAACACATAAAACCATTCTGCTTGTTTGCCTCAGCCGCATCGAGAAACTCATGCACGCCCTTAATGTACTCGCGGGTGTGTCTGTCACCGTACATCCATTGCCGGTTCATTTGCGTGCATTATATATAATTAAGTGTCCAAATTAATAGAAGTTCATCATCATTGAGAGGAGAAAGCTTAAGTAGTGTGGCTCGGGCATTCCATCGAACACCTCATGTGCATAGGAGGTGAGCTAGAGCACCACAAAGCCCTCTCCCCCTCGGCCAGAAAAAACAGAGCACTGTGCTCTGCTCTTGCGTGAGGGGGTATATATAGGCACCTCATTGGTCCCGGTTGATGACATGAACCGGGACTAAAGGGAAGCCTTTGGTCCCGGTTCAAGCCACCAACCGGGACCAATGGTGGTGGGCCAGGAGCGAGCCCCATTGGTCCCGGTTTGTCCCACCAACCGGGACCAAAAGGTCCAGACGAACCGGGACCAATGGCCCACGTGGCCCGACCGGCCCCCTGGGCTCACGAACCGGGACCAATGCCCACATTGGTCCCGGTTCTAGACTGAACTAGGACTAATGGGCTGAGCCGGCCTGGACCATAGCCCTGTTTTCTACTAGTGCCTAAAGTTCTGCCTGGCATAAGAGATACGAGTCTGAAAGAGAAACAAGGAGACACGTAACAGGTTTCACAATTATATAAGCAA
This sequence comes from Triticum dicoccoides, assembly GCF_002162155.2. Taxonomy (NCBI): domain Eukaryota; kingdom Viridiplantae; phylum Streptophyta; class Magnoliopsida; order Poales; family Poaceae; genus Triticum; species Triticum dicoccoides. The sequence goes on from NC_041390.1 coordinate 595,704,578, forward strand.
ATAAATGGATCTATTCTGCATAAGGAACATGTTTTTACAACTACAATTTGAAACTGGTAGTTGTTGCAAACATCCAATCAGATGTAAACAGCAAAGCAAACAGCAGTGGAGGAAATGATGCCTATCCAAATCTATACTGGAACGAAGTGTGAAGGCTTGAGAAGGATGAACTTACATTACATGTTAACACGGGCTGGACAAAGCCCTTCTCCATGTTGATGGAAGGATAATTCAATAAATTCCCCAAAGAAAATTATTTATAAGCGTTGCCATTATTCTACATTTTGCAAAGAGTAAATATAGATCAAATAATTTTGGAAGAAACAGAGGATAATGAAGCTCAGGTGCAGACTGATGATACATAATCAAATAGCAATTAATTAAGTACATCATTACAAGGCAAAAGGGAGAGAGGTACTGACAAGAGCAATGCAGAGCCCGTTATTGTTTTGAAATCGTATGATCCTTTGAGCAAGGAGATTCATCTGAAATTAGTTTTCATACAAGAGAGAAGGTAAGGCACAAGCAAAAATTTAGGAGTTCAAATTTTGAATTGATATCATAGACAGTACCTGACGCTGGGCTCCCAGCAGTTCTAGTAAGTGTTTGGCCACTGGAGTAGGGGTAAAGTGTGCTATAGTTGGGCCTGTGTTTTCTGTGGCTGCTGATCTATCTGATTTAACAGGTATCCCTACCTTTTCCAAATACCTAGGTTGTACTCCTTGAGGACCTACACTCACCCTCTTCCTTTTGGACATCTATTACGAAAGAACAACATTTGACTAGAAAAACATAGTGTGATGACACATGGAATAGGTACAAAAAATGGATAGGTATGGCATATACTCATATATGATGCTTAAACTAAGCAGATGGTGTAACAAAGTAGAAGTAATGCAAGAGGTCAGATGCAAAATATGTGCGACCAATACAACTTTGCAAAGTTAGAGCAAGCACCTTGATGGGTGAATAAGATAGGCCATCCTCCACCATGCCAAGTTAGTTAGCCAGTGGATCGATCCGCAATATTCCTCTCGTGCGCCCATTCTCATATTCAGTTCGATAATGTTCAATATCTGACATGCATGAAAACATAAAAACAAGTGAGATTTTCTTTGTAATGCAGAAGTGATTCTAATCCAATACTGCCTCCCTGTAAACCCCTTTGTGCTATCTCTGCAATTCTTTTAAAAGATGCCATGCATGCTATAATTTGTTGTGTGCATTAATATAATATATCCTACTACTCAAAATATGAGAGCTCTAGAAGTGATGACACTTCGCAGATGATAGCTTCAACAGATAGTAAAGAAGAACAAGTCGACCTAACCTGACAGATTCAAAATATACTAAGGGAGAACAACTCGACCTGACCAGTCGACCGCAAGAGAAGAGTATCATCTTTAAGAAGAGTAGAAGAGCAAGCAGATTGAAGATATTACAAGTCTTTCAATACAATGTCGGTTGGCCACCCATGATGAACCAGAGCGCACAGAGAAATACTATTCTTTCCGGTCTCTCCATATGTGGCTCACATGCATTTCGAAACTAAAGTAGGAATATTTAGCTAACTAATTAAACATCTCTCAGTTTTACTAATATCAGCAATAATATCATATATGAATTTGTACAACTAAGCTTGTTTAGCTCGATGGGTGGAGCAGTGCTATTATGACACGAACCACGTAGGATGATTGTGGTCATCATAAAATGGGGAAAACATAAGCATGATGAGTACAGTGTTGACCGTGGCAGTGGGATGGCAGATCTGAAGCTGCAAACCGCGCAAAGGGTAGTTAGCAACCGATGTTTGCTTTGAAATAACAACTAAGATTTGGTATGGACAAGAAAGTACGGTCAACAAGTGACAAAACAAATGCAATTATGCTGTCTCTCTATATGTCGCGACATGCATTTGGAAACTCAAGTGGGACCTTTAGCTAACCAATTAAATGTGCCAGTTAACTAATATCAGTATCATATCACAATCATATTTGAACAACTAAGCTTTCGAATTCTGAGTGTTGTGTTGTTTAGCTTGAAGGGTGGAGTAATGCTAGTACGACAGAAAGCACCTACGCAGATCATAGTAGAGTAGATAAAAGGGGAAAACCCTAAGCATCAAAAGAAAAATCAGGAAAGTGGAACTAGCTGGACCAGTGGGTGGCGCACATGCTTTTCAAAACGAATATAGGAACATTAGGTGACCAATTAAACGTTCTCTGTTTTAGTGATATGAGCATCATATCAGATTCGTATTTCAACACGTATGCTTTGGGTTGAGGTCTTGAGGAGCAGCGCTAGCACGACACGAAGCACCTACGATGATGGTAGTGAATATGAAGGGGGGGAAACCATAAGCTTTACGAGTATAGTGCCCGTGCCATGGCGGATCTGAAGGTGCAAACCAGACAAAGCTACTTTGCAACCAATGTTTGCTTTCAACTAGCCACTACGATTTGGTACGGACAAGAAAACTACAGTAAACAAATTACGATCTATTTTTCGGGTGAGATCAATAACTTAAGCACATATGGAAGAGTACCACCTCTCTTGCGATGCCGTGTAGGCCTATGCTGAGACGTTGAGGGTGCTGCGGGTGCGATGGCTGTCGGCGGCGGGGAAGAAGACTTTAGACGGCAGACGGCTGGGTCGGGGGATATATCCTGTTGCCGTGGAGGAGGCGGTCGTAGGAGTGGCAACGACAAGTTGGACGACGGCGCCGATGAAGCGAGAGGAGGCGATGAAAGGATCTTGGTCCGGCGCCATGGATGAGAGACGTCCATCTCTTGAAGTGGACGACGGGGTAGGGGTAGCGGCTCCGACAAGGTGGAGGATGGGGTGGCGGACGGAGGAGGCTGGCCGTAGTGCGGACGTTGTCGTGCCGCCGACGGTGTATGAATGTGGAAATGGAGGGGAGGGGGGATCTCAAACTTTGGGACGCGCTTCTCTGAAATGGGGGAAAGTTACAAACTTATCCCCCGTTTAAAATTTCGGACATCGCGTCTGTCGTGGGTTTGTCTTGGCAGATGTCCTAGCGAAAGGACTTAGTCGTGGAGCCATCGCAACGGGTTAAATCGAAGGGGTTAAAGCGGACACAGGGACACAGAGAGTTTATACTAGTTCGGCCCCTTCAATGAAGGTAAAAGCCTACGTCTAGTTGTGATGGAATTGATGGGGTTTCGATGACTAGGGAGCAAACAAGCTTCGCCTAAGTCTTGAGTTGTGGTTGTCTGTCCTTGAACCGCTGCCGGGTCGTCCCGTTATATACACGGGTGGCGCCCGTCGGTTCACAGAGTCCCAATCACTGGTTCATACTCGTACCCTGGTTGGTCTCTCCTTATTCCTAACTTACAATACAAGTTTACATACAAAGCCGGTTTACAGCTACAAGTGTTGAACCGACTACGGCCTTGGGCCCTCATCTATTTTCTTGGGCTTTAACACTCTTGGACTACTAATGAAGTTAACCTGTCCCAGGTAGGACGGTTTACGCCCAGTAGTAATATCCCCAACATTAGGCCCTAGATTGATTTGAATGAGTTCATGTCAATCCTTAGTAGAAATCTTCATCTTCAGTATCTTCTTGTAATTGTTGAACCGTCTTGACGTCATCTTCTCCAATTGCTGTTAAACCGGAGTGACGTCATCTGTCATAAAGAAAGTATCCACAATACCTCTTCACTTTAATAAGGCTGCGAAAATTGAGGCGACATCTCCGTTCCGTGGCCCTGGTTTGTCGCGCCTGACACATGTCTTTTTGCCTTATAAATAGGACTGAAGGGTCATTTCCTTTTTCCTCTTCGTACCTTCTCATCTTCATCTTCCTCGCGCCGTCAGCTCCAGAGCTCCACCGCCGCCGTCGCTTCCAGCATCGACCTTGGCCGCTGCATCGACCTGAACGTACCAGAAAACTGCGGTGATCTTCCGCATCCTCCTCAGCTCTGGTAGGCCCTCTGTTCTTCTTAACCTAGATCTGTTCTAGGGTTTCTTGTTCTTGCAGCGTTCATCGACTGCTCCTATTCATGTATTAACCTCTGGATGGATCTGTGAAACCTTGTACTGAATACCAGTAGCTTTTCGCATCCACCTGTAGTCTCACGTTCAAGTCCGTGGATCTCATCTGTATATCTGCCCATTGATTCACTTCCGCTCTGCTTTAATCCTTTGAATTTTTTTTCTGTTTTTCTGAACTTGCCTCAGATCCATTGCTGTAATAGAACTTTTGAGAAACCTGTTTCTGCATACTTAGCCATTCGCAACCTCAAGTGCTTTCAATGTTTAGATCGGGCGGTTTAACTTACTATAGAAAAAGTTAATAAACCGGTATATACCATTAGTCCCCTTGTTGAACCGTTAGAACCCTGTAGCCATAGTCCACCGCCTCTCGGAACTTCGGTTTGAATATAGTTATCTCCGGTTTAACATTGATTATACCGGTGTATACTTTGTACCCAACACAACCTTGAACCGGAATCACTTATTTTGTAAACTCCACCATGGCCAAACAAGTATATGAGTGCAACTGGGCTCCTTCTCGTGTCACAGAGACGCAGTTGAACTACTTAGTCCTGACTGGCGCTTTAAGCAGTAAAAACACCATCCATTGGAGGGTCCCAGGCAAAGAATGTCCTCCCACACCTCAAGAAGGAGAGGTTGTAGTTTTTGCGGATCACTTAGCCTGAGGTTTTAATCCGCCCAGGTCAAAATTCTATTGGGATGTCTTTGCCAACTTCCAACTCCGTCTGCAAGATACTGGCCCCAATTCTGTCACTAACATATGCCATTTGCAAGTGCTCTGTGAGGTGTTCTTCAAGAGGAACCCACAGTCGAATTATTCAGAGATTGTTTTCATCTAAACCGCCGCACAGAATTTACTGATGGTTCCAATATGGAATTGGGTGGTATGGCGATTCAGAAAAAGGAAAGAGGTTACTTACCCTCACGCAAAACTGCACAACCATCCCCAAGAATGGAATCAAACATGGTTCTATTGCAAAGACACCTCCCCTACTAATGAAAATCCTTTGCCTGGCTTTCGTCCGGAGCGGCTTAGCAATACGCGCCCCTTTCCACAGCGGTTGGCTGCCAAGGAGAGGAGTAAATATGCTCCCCAACTGTCCAAGCTTAGAGCCTTTATGGCCAACGGTTTAACAGGAGTTGATCTCGCTCGTTGCTGGATATCATGGAGCATACTGCCCCTCTGTCAACGCTCCGGTTTGATGTGTGAATATACGGGCAGTGTTGACAACCCACTGCGACATGTGAATATCCAGCTCACCGACGAAGAAGTCACAGAAGCTGTGAAGAAAATTTTGAACGAACCGGAATACGTCTGCGCCCGAACCGGCCTGCTTCCTTTCTGTGCCACCAACAAACCGCCAGCTATAAGTTTGAATTTCCCCTTTCATTAACTCTGATATTATTACATCTGCTTATTATTTGACACCAATATTTGTTGAAGCAGGGCGATGACCCGTTTTGGAGCAAGAAGCTCCCGCAGGAGAAAGCAGACAAACCGGAAAGACCGACCCGACAAAAGACAAAAGTCCTTAAGAAACCTGCTCATAAGAGGAAAACCACTGCATCCTCTGATCCACCCGCTGATGACGATGTGGGTAATCTGCACCTTGAGGTAGAACTTGATTCACTTGGCTTGCTTTTTACACGCCTTATTGATGATGCTATTTGTCAGGATGATGCCGAAGCTAGCCATGCTGATCCTGCAGAGGTAATTACTCTTTCTTCTGATTCAAACATTCTGCCTTCACTAAAAATCCGCCAGGAAAACCGGAAAGTTAAAATTTTTCATGCTCTTGCTTACTTGGATCCCAAATTTCTTATGAAGACCCAACAGCACAAAGCGCGCCGCACAACTCGGCACAGCGGCCAGGTAGTTACCTCCGCCGGTTTACCGAACAGTCCGGTTTGGAGACGCTGTTCAGAGGTCTCTAATTTGCTTGTCAGTACTTGTCCTAAAGCGGGCTGTTTTCATCAACTGCTTAACCCATCTGACTCCAATTATCAGGTTACTTCCCACTCATCCTCCGTCGAGTCATCAGCTACTCAGCTGCCACCGCTCAAAACCATGCTTGGGTAAGCTTGTACTTATCATAATATTTCTGGTACGGTACTTTGTAACATACACTGTTTTTGACTTTGTTGCTCCTTTCAGGGCCAAGCCTAGGCCGAGCAAGAAGGCTCGCCTGGATAAAGCGGCCGAATAAGAAACTGCCCCTGAACCGGGCAACACCCCAGATGTTGAAGTGGCCATCCGTGAAGACGTGCCTAATGACCCGCCAGTGCAAGATGAGGTTTTTATTGCTGAAGAAAGGCCTGTTGATGCCTCCGGTCCTGCTGACCAGCCTAGAAATCCTATTCAGATTAAAAAATCCACCAGCCCATCCAAGACTACTGGTAAACCGACAGCCCCAGTTCAAACCGGTGACGCCTAGGATGATGAAGTTGTTATCACTTGTGTTGGTCATACCGAACCAAGCAACCATGTCGCTTTGTCCAAACATACTGCCAAGGACGAATTTGCCGCAATGGGCAAGGGCAAGTGGAATGTCGATTTGGCGACTTATGCCGCTCTGAATGCTCAAGATCTTCATTCTGGCTATCTGAACCGGCTGTATACCAGTCGTGATTATGAAGCTGGCCTAGTGAACATGAAGAAGGAAAAATTTGAGGTAACTTCCATATGCCTCTTCCTGCTTGTCTATTTTTTAATCTTGCTGATTATCCTAGCCCCCAAGGGCCAGTTTGTAATCTTCTTTCAAACCGGGACTTGTGAGATATAAATCTGATCACTTTGGGAATTGCTGATGTAGCCCCCAAGGGCCGGTTCAACTTAATGCAGTTAAACCGGGACTTTAAGTAATTGAATATAGCAGCATCAGAACTTATTGGAGCAAATAGCCATTAGCCCCCAAGTGCCAAGTTGAATACTTGTATTGGGCTTGGGACTTTGTAATCAATTGACAGTTGTAGATCAAATATGCATTAGCCCCCAAGTGCCAAGTGCATAACTTGTTATGTGGTTGGTACTTCAATTCTTATACCGTTTGTTAATCCATATAATTGTCTGTATGCAGGCTGAGCTAAAGACCAAAGAAAATCAACTCGCCGATCTTCAAGAAAACTTGAAATCCCAACAAGCTGAAACCTCAAAGGCGAAAGAGGAATTGACCAGCGCTTTAAGCGTCATGGAACAGCTGAAGGAGGGCTTCAAGAAAGAGCGGACGGATTGGGCCACTGAGAAGGCCACTTTGACCAAGAAAATTGAAACTGCTGAGGCCGCCCTTAAACCGGTAATGGATGAACTGACCAACGTAAAGCAACAAGTGCATGCAATGACTGCCGCCATCTTTTGTAAGCGTCTTTTGACTTCTGTAATAACTTGACCTTCCTATGATAGGTTCGGTTTGTGAAATTTTCTATCATGTTGCAGGCACCCGCATTGGTCACTTGGGGTCAGATGTTCGGATGAAATTGAATGCTGCCTACACATTAATCGAACAGCTGTATACTGGAGCGCAGCGGATCATCTCGACTGCATCACATAACAATCCGGCACCCACGTTAATTCAAGACACTCTGAAGAGGTTGTCGATGCTTCCAGCCCGGATTGAAGAGCTGAAGAAATCTGCCGCTCGAGCCGGTGCCATCAACGCCTTAATCCGGGCAAAAGCGTGGGTGCCAGATTTCGATCCTGTTGAGGCAGCTCAGGGCTATCCCAGTTTGAAGGAAGACGACTCAGAGTTCAGTGAAGATGACCTGAGAGTGATAAACCGGGCAGTGCGCCCTCTGGCTTGCCAATTGGTGGAAGTGGCAGACTTGACTCATTATCAAGCTCAATACAACAATCAGAACAAATGAGTGGCTACAACAGTTCACGAAGTGGACAATCTGATCCCTCCAATCCGTAAGTATACTTATGCTCCTGATATTGAACCGTCTTCACTGATCCATGATGAAGCTGTTTTTCAAGCCTTAATGGGAATCGACTGGACCACTGTTGACTTCCAGCCACTGGGTAGGGAAGAAGAAGCTGAAGCGGCGCATGACGAACCACGACCATCAGACCAGGGCGGTGACCAAGCGTGAACCGGAGATCCGTTTAAATGGCTGCTTTGTTATATTTTGCCAGGAAAACAATGATCTTATTCGGGCACCATGTTTCCTTGTAATAGGATAGCCAACATTTTTGCTTCTGAGATGCCTTCGTGCATCGGTGCTGATACTTTTGTTTGAAAGATCGAAACTGTCAATCTATATCTCCTGCAATCATAAAAGCTTAAACTACCGGGGCGGTTGCACTACCAGCCGGTTTATGTACTTGATATATATATATGCAAGGAAATTGAGATATATGATCAAATGTTATGATACAAAATACCTGCCATTATTGGGCATGAAGTAGGCTTAGCCAATCTTGAAACGGAGGTTTGATAAACCTAGACCATCATAGGAGAAAAATAGCTCGTGTGTATACAATGCCGGTTTACTATGTAAACCGTGCTTGGTCATAATAAACATCTTGTTACTCCATAATAGGATGTTAACAGAAGAAGTAAAACCGGGCAAATAATCTCCGGATTAAAATGGACCGTGTTCAATTAACAGCTTGAACCAGTGTAAAACATTGTCGGTCTAAAAAGGCAACCAAGATAAAGCAAGAGGTTTCAAGAAAAATATTGAAGCAAAGGAAATGATAAAACCGTTTGCAAAAAGAGGCTTTACTGAGCCGATCAGATGGTGTTACCATGGTCGGACACGACCAAGCTCCCGATAGGTGTAGCTATGGTTCAAGTCAGCCAGGTCCCCAAATGAAACCGTGGCATTATGCCGATCAAGTGGCGTGGCAATGGTTCGGGTTCGACCAAGCCCCCAAGTGATTCTATGGACTTTAGGCCGATCAAGAGGCGTGACTGGTTCAGACTTGACCATGTCCCCAAGTGAGGTGGTGGCTTTCGCCTATCAAAAGGTGTTGCATTGGTTCGGACACGACCAAGCCCCCAAGTGATATTTATAAATTTTGCAAGGGGTAAACCGGAGGCCGCTTTAAGACAGAACAACTCCATGTAACCACACATGATGTAAAGGAACAGATACCCCGCTTTAGCTGAGGCTCCAGTTTATTATATTGATAATATATACACTGTCACAATATGTACATAAATAGAGCCAATGGCTCAGGTGTAGTAAGGCCGAGGATGAGCTATGTTCCACGGCCTGTTGGTCTCCACATCTGATTTGCGTGAGTCTTTTCGCTCTCGAACATCGATCAGATAGTATGAACCATTGTGCAGATTCTTGCTGACCACGAAAGGTCCCTCCCAAGGTGGGGATAACTTATGCATATCAGTCTGATCTTGAATGAGCCGAAGCACCAAATCTCCTTCTTGAAAGGTTCTGGTTCTGACTCGACGACTGTGATAGCGACAAAGATCCTGTTGGTAAATCACTGAGCGAGCAGCTGCTATGTCACGCTCTTCATCCAACCGGTCCAAAGCGTCTTGTCGTGCTGTCTCGTTGTCCGCTTCAACATAAGCCGCCACACGAGGTGAATCGTGACGGATATCACTAGGGAGAACCGCCTCCGCTCCATAGACCATGAAGAACGGCGTGTATCCTGTTGATCTGTTGGGTGTGGTATTAATGCTCCATAACACGGATGGCAACTCTTCTGCCCAACAACCCAGTGTCCTTTGCAAAGGAACCATAAGCCGTGGCTTGATGCCTCTCAAGATATCCTGATTAGCTCTTTCTGCTTGAATATTGGACTGTGGGTGTGCCACTGATGAAATGTCAAGGCGAATGTGCTCACGTTCGCAGAACTCCTTCATGGCACCTTTGGACAAATTGGTACCATTGTTTGTGATGATACTGTGTGGAAAACCAAACTGGAAAATCACCTTTTTGATGAACTGAACCGCCGTGGCTGCATCACACTTGCTAACAGGTTCTGCCTCCACCCACTTTGTAAATTTATCAACCGCCACCAGGAGGTGGGTCTTCTTGTCCTTGGACCTTTTGAAAGGCCCAACCATATCTAGCCCCCAAGTTGCAAACGGCCAAGTGATTGGAATCATCCTCAATTCTTGAGCCGGTACGTGAGCACGTCTTGAGAACTTTTGGCAACCATCACATCGTCTGACCAGATCCTCCGCATCAGCATGGGCAGTTAACCAATAGAAACCGTGGCGAAACGCTTTAGCCACCAAAGATTTTGAACCGGCATGGTGACCACAATCCCCTTCGTGGATCTCGCGCAAAATTTCACAGCCTTCCTCAGGAGATACATAGCGTTGAAACGCCCCTGATACACTGCAATGATGTAACTCGCCGTTGATGATAGTCATTGATTTGGACCGCCGTATTATCTGCCTGGCCAGAGTCTCATCCTCTGGTAACTCGCCCCGGTTTAAGTACGCCAGGTAAGGAAGCGTCCAATCCGGAACGACGTGAAGAGCTGCCACCAATTGAGCCTCCGGATCAGGAACAACCAAATCCACTTCACCAGGGAGTTTGACCGACGGGTTGTGCAGTACATCAAGAAAAACATTAGGTGGTACTGGTATACACTGTGAGCCCAGCCGACTTAAAGCGTCCGCCGCCTCATTCTTCTGTCGGTCCATGTGGTCCACCTGATAGCCCTTGAAGTGACCTGCAACAATATCCACCTCACGACGATACGCAACCATGAGTGGATCTTTAGAGTCCCAAGTGCCAGACACCTGTTGAGCCACAAGATCCGAGTCACCGAAGCACTTAACCCGGCTTAGATTCATCTCCTTAGCAATCCAGAGACCATGGAGCAAGGCTTCATACTCAGCTGCATTATTAGTACAAGGGAACATTAAGTGGAGAACGTGACAGAACTTGTCACCTCGTGGGGAAGTTAATACGACTCCAGCCCCCGAGCCCTCCAATTGCCGTGATCCGTCAAAATGGATGGTCCAATAAGTGTGATCCGGCTTCTCTTCAGGGGCCTGCAGCTCCGTCCAATCATTGATGAAATCGACAAGTGCTTGGGACTTCACTGCTGTCCGGGGCACGTATTTCAACCCGTGCGGCCCAAGCTCTTAGCCCACTTGGCAATCCGGCCCGTCGCTTCTTGGTTCTGGATGATATCACCCAAGGGGGCAGAACTGACCACTGTGATGGGATGCCCTTGGAAATACTGCTTCAGCTTCCGGCTTGCCATAAAAACTCCATATACCAGCTTTTGCCAATGTGGATACCTTTGCTTGGACTCAATAAGCACCTCGCTGATATAATAGACCGGTCGTTGAACTGGATACTCCTTGCCTGCCTCCTTTTGCTCCACCACAATGGCCACACTGACCGCATGAGCATTAGCAGCAACATACAGCAGCAATGGCTCTTTGTCAATAGGGGCGGCGAGTACGGGCGGATTGGCTAATTGCCGCTTTAAGTCCTCAAATGCCCGATCCGCAGCAGAACTCCAGACGAATTGATCCGTCTTCTTCAACATCTGATACAAGGGGATCGCTTTCTCACCAAGGCGGCTGATAAACCGGCTCAACGCGGCAATCCGGCCAGCCAAATGCTGAACATCATTGATACACTTCGGTTTAGCCAAGGAGGCGATGTCCGTAATCTTCTCCGGATTAGCCTCAATTCCCCTGTTGGACACCAGAAAACCCAATAACTTGCCTGCCGGTACACCAAAGACACATTTGGCCGGATTGAGCATCATCTTATACGTCCTCAGGTTATCAAAGGTTTCCTTCAAATCATCAACCAGAGTCTCCTTCTTCCTTGACTTAACCACAATATCATCCACGTAAGCATGTACATTACGTCCAATCTGTTTGTGAAGGCAATTTTGCACACACCGCTGATAAGTTGCCTGGGCACTCTTGAGCCCAAAGGGCATAGACACATAGCAGAAGGCTCCAAAGGGAGTTATGAACGCCGTTTTCTCCTAGTCCTTAACTGCCATCTTGATCTGATGATAACCAGAATATGCATCTAGAAAACTCAAACGCTCGCAACCCGCCGTAGCATCGATAATTTGATCAATACGGGGAAGGGCAAAAGGATCTGCTGGACAAGCTTTGTTAAGATCAGTGTAATCCACACACATACTCCAGGTGCCGTTTTTCTTAAGGACCAGCACTGGATTAGCCAACCACTCAGGGTGGAAAACTTCAACGATAAAGCCAGCTGCCAAGAGCCTGGCCACCTCTTCTCCAATAGCCTTGCGTCTTTCTTCGTTAAACCGGCGGAAGAATTGTTTCACCGGTTTGTATTTCGGATCCACATTAAGAGTGTGCTCAGCGAGTCACCTCGGTACACCTGGCATGTCAGAAGGCTTCCATGCAAAAATGTCCCGATTCTCACGGATGAACTCGATGAGTGCGCTTTCCTATTTCGGATCCAAATTGGCACTGATGCTGAACTGCTTGGATGAATTGCCAGGTACGAAGTCAACAAGCTTAGTCTCAGCTGCTGATGTAAACTTGAGGGCCGGATCATGCTCCGTAGTAGGCTTCTTCAAAGGAGTCATATCCGCCGAATCAACATTGTCCTTGTAATACTTCAGCTCCTCGGTGGCACAAACCGACTCTGCGTAAGCCGCATCTCCTTCCTCGCACTCCAAAGCGATCTTGCGGCTCCCGTGAACCGTTATTGTCCCCTTGTGACCCGGCATCTTGAGCTGCAAGTACACATAACAGGGCCGTGCCTTAAACATGGCGTAGGCTGGTCATCCAAATAGGGCATGATATGGAGTTTGAATTTTTACCACTTAAAATGTCAGTGTCTCCAATCTGGAATCATGATCATCTCCAAAGGCCACTTCCAGTGCTATCTTACCAACAGGATATGCTGACTTGCTAGGTACCACACCATGGAACACCGTATTGGACGGTCTGAGATCTTTATCTGTTAGTCCCATACGATGGAAGGTCTCGTAGTATAGGATATTAATGCTGCTTCCTCCGTCCATGAGTACCTTGGTGAACTTATAACCTCCCACCTGAGGTGCCACCACCAATGCTAGCTGACCCGGGTTGTCAACCCGGGGAGGGTGATCCTCTCTACTCCATATGATTGGCTGCTCTGACCAGCGCAGATATTGGGGCACGGCTGGTTCAACAGAGTTGACTGCCCGCTTCTGAACCTTCCGGTCTCGCTTGTCCAAGCTAGTGGTAAACACATGATATTGCCCACTATTCAACTGCTTTGGGTTGCTCTGGTAACCCGACTGCTGTTGCTGGTTGTAACCACCCTGGTTATTCTGATTGTTTTGATTGTTATGTCCGCCCGAATTACCATTAAATCCTGAACCGGAATTTCCTCCACCGTAACCCGACCCAGATCCAGAGCCTCCGCCGGAGCTGGGATCATACCGGAAAGCATTGGAGCTCTTGAACTCCTGCATAATGTAGCAATCCTTCTAGAGGTGGTTTGCTGGCACCTCCTTTGTCCCATGCTTCGGACAGGGCTGGTTCAATAGATAGTTCAGGCGGTCCGGATTAGGACTAGGTGCTCCACTGCGATTCTGCGGTTTACCCGTTCGTTGCTGGCCCTTGTCCTGCGCATTGGTGTTAGCCACGAAGTCCATGTTGCCATCCCCTTTACGCTTGCCTCCGCCACTATTGCCTATCGAATGATGCTGCTGACCTTTGGGGTTGCCGTTCTTCTTTCCCTTCCCTGTCTTTTCATCATCAGACTCGGGATCCTTGGTACTATCGGAATCAGCATACTTTACCAAAGTGGCCATGAGAGTCCCCATGTCAGTGTAGTGGCGCTTCATCCGCCCTAACTTCAACTTTAGAGGTCCAAACCGGCAATTGCCTTCCAAGGTTATGACTGCGGTGTCAGCGTTGATGCGGTCTGATGAATGCAGAACCTACGAGACCCGGCGCACCCAATGAGTCATTGATTCTCCTTCCTCCTGGACACATGCAGCTAAATCCACTATCGACATAGGCTGCTTACACGTGTCTTTGAAATTATTGATAAGCTGGGCTCGTAACTGGGCCCATGAACTGATAGAATTGGCCGGTAAGCTCTTTAACCAGGTACGGGTCGTCCCTTCAAGCATCATGGTGAAATATTTTGCACACGCCGTATTGTCCACATCAAGCATCTCCATGGCCATCTCATAGCTCTCCACCCATGTCTCTTGAGGTTGATCCGCCGTATAATTCGGTACCTTGCATGGGCCCTTGAAATTCTTAGGCAGGCGCACATTGCATAAAGCGGGGACAAGGCAAGGCCCCCCAATGCGCTAGAAGTAAGCCCAGGCTCAACCGAGGTGGTTGGACGAACCGGCGTAAGTTGACGAGCTTGATGCTGTGCCACTAACTTGGCCTCCCTGCGCGCTCAGGCCCGGTCCACCACCTCCTGAGCATTATCGACACCACCGGCCGGATTGTTGCCACGGGGCGCTCCACGCCATGCATTACTTGACACAGCTGGTTCCTCCATATGCCTGCTATAACTCCGGCTTGGACATGGGCTAGAATGAATCCGGTCGCGGCTGTATGAATACGCTTCCTGTTGGACCAAAGCCGTCCTAAGGAGCTCCTTGACCCGGCGCGTCTCTATCGCCTGTAATGAATCACCTTCAACTGGAATGGCCTCCAGCCGTGCCGCAGCTGCAACAAGGTTATCCAGCGGATTGGAGTAGTGCCCGGAGGTGTGGGCACAGCCTGCGGTACACCAGTATTATGACGGGGCAGATCTATTAAACGGGGCTGGACCGGCGCGCCCGTCCCAGGTGCCTCCTCCCGGTTTACCACCGGCGGATGACTGGTTCCCGATCCAGGGGCGTTGAAGAGGTCTCTGGCTTCGAAAACTAAAGGCAAACGTGATCGGTACTTCCTCCTCATGACCTCCTGTGATGCGTTCTGGTCTAGTATGAGCCTGTAAGCTTGCGCGTCCAAAGCGGCCCGCTCCGCAGTCATCCTGACCTCTTCAGCTGCTAAATCCGCTTTGGCCTGAGTGATCTGCTCCCTCACCTTTGCAATCTCTGCGTTGTGAGCGTCATGATCCGGCGGGTTAGCCTCTGCCATGAGCGCAGCCAACGCATCGAATAGATCTGACAAAACTTGAGCCGGCGGGCGCACAGAGCCTCGTGCCCCGGCAGCCGTTGCCGCTACTGAACCTGAAACCATCGCCGTGGCAGTCGATGAATGAAGCACTGGTTGTGTACCGGCCATGAATATTCCAACCCGGTTGGGTAGATCAGAGGGGTCCGGAATACTGTCGCCATCGGAACAGCCCCCAATCCGGCCATCTTGTAGCTGATACAAAGACTCAGTTTCTCCGGTTGATGACTCGTCGCCAGAGTAAACGACGGTTTCGCCGCCAGATTCCGATCCATCCTCATAACTTCCTCCATGGATGACTCCCACGAAGGCATGTTTCACGGCCGGTTTAACCCGGGCAGGTCGCGCACGCTGAGCTGTCTCGACGAGGTCGGTGCAGGTGTCCAGCTCAGGGCCCGGTTCACCGATCTTGCCGATGAAAACGTGTATGCCACAAAAGGGGACCCGGTACCCGTACTCAATCGAGCCGGCCTCGGGGCCCCAGCCTACATCGTCGATGTAGATCTTGCCGCAACGACTCTTGGTCATCCGGCCCACAGCGTATCCCTCGAGTCCTTCGAAGCGGCCCTCCAAGGACTTGAAACCATCGTGCGATAGCCCCATGGTGGGCGCCAACTGTCATGGGTTTGTCACGGCAGATGTCCTAGCGAAAGGACTTAGTCATGGAGCCATCGCAACGGGTTAACTCGAAGGGGTTAAAGCGGACACAGGGACACAGAGAGTTTATACTAGTTCGGCCCCTTCGTTGAAGGTAAAAGCCTATGTCTAGTTGTGATGGAATTGATGGGGTTTCGATGACTAGGGAGCAAACAAGCTTCGCCTAAGTCTCGAGTTGTGGTTGTCTGTCCTTGAACCGCTGCCGGGTCGTCCCCTTATATACACGAGAGGCGCCCGTCGGTTCACAGAGTCCCAATCACCGGTTCATACTTGTACCCGGGTTGGTCTCTCCTTATTCCTAACTTACAATACAAGTTTACATACAAAGCCAGTTTACAGCTACAAGTGTTGAACCGACTACAGCCTTGGGCCCTCATCTATTTTCTTGGGCTTTAACACTCTTGGACTACTGATGAAGTTAACCCGGCCCAGGTAGGCCGGTTTACGCCCAGTAGTAATATCCCCAACATCGTCGGTTGGGGATAGGACGATAATCTTGCATCTCCCAAATATTTGCCGGTGACTATTTCGGGCGAGGAGAGGGTGTTTTGCCGCCCATAGTTGGCGCCCATGGTGTATGAACTGGGCTGACAGGTAGGGCGGTTGTGTCATGTCTAATGGAAGTTACACATCTGCCCCTATTTAAAATATTAGCCTACATCGATTTCGGATGAGGAGAGTTTGTTTTGCCGCCCACCGTGTATGAATGGGGAAATGGAGGAAGAGACACATGTGTTTCTGATGAGCTTGAATCAAATGTGTTTTGCCGCCCATGTTTGGCGCCCACCGTGTCTGAATGGGCTCAGAGGCCGCTGTGTCACGTCTGATTGAAGTTACTAGTCTACCCTTATCGACAACAGTGTAAATCTGGTCGATAAGGATGTCAAGTGTCAGGGGTAAACAGTAATTTCCATCTAGCAAACACTTGCTTCGGGCAGCCCACAAATTATATTGGGTGTTTAGCCGCTTCGTTCAAAATTTGGGAGATTTAGCATTCACGTTTGCCCTGGGACCTGGCAAACTAAATTCAAATCCAATTTGTATTCGATTACGAATATCCACAGATAATTATACGTTTTCTTATTTATTTCTTCAAAACCACGACAAAGATTTATTCCACCTTTATATATGATTATGATTTAGAAATGTCGTGATCTTCGAATTCAATAGGTTGGATACACGCTGAGTCAAACAGTTATTTCATCCAATACAATATGCTCACACGAAAAACACTTCACCTTATGTCAGTCATGCAAGTACTGAGGATTACCTCGCCTAAAAAAATCGGATCATTACAACACATGGACAACATAGGGGGTCTTGCAACATAATCCATTCAGAGACATGACACAACATGCAAGTACAAAAATGTAATGAAAATTTCAACTGGTATCTAAAGAAGAACCGGGATTACCTTGGGCTTCAGATAGCAGAAATAGCAGGACCTCCTCTGTCTTCAAATGCAACATTCTTACTTCCTCCAATTCTTGGGTTGCTTGCATAATGCGTGCCACTAATTCCGTAATTTCCAGCCTCAAGATAAAGATTACCTCATTCATGGCAGCCACACCATCTCTTTCTGCCTCTAGTAGAGCCTCAAGCACTATAATATCTGTGCTCAGACTGCTCTCCGGCGGTGTTTCCTCTGAACTGCTACCATCTGGTAACATGGATGGCGCACTTCTTCCACAAATAGATTCTGGTTTTGTACATTGTGTCCTAGTGTGAACGACATCCTGAAAGGTTTCCGCTAGACATGAGTAAGAGATAGTTATCGTATGATCCAGGCAGTAAGATTACATGGTAAACGAAGGACGAATTATTGCCGAGCATGGCAAACTATATTTAAATGGTTCGAAGCAGCATCAGCCGAAAAGAAATTAAAATGGTAAGATGAAACTAGGGATGTAAGTGGCAAATAAACGACATCCGCCAGTCCCATCTAGTTAGTTTTTGCTACCTCCCTAGTTCATTTTCCTCAAAAAACAAAAACTCTTTTGAACTATCATACCACTAGTGGACTTTAATCAGGATTAAACCGGACCTAGTTGACATCCCTAGTTGAAAGGGAGTGTACAAGCGCTATATTTAAGTTGCCAAGGCATCTAAGCAGTTGAAATAATCTGAGAAAGCACTTAACAATGTGGCCTCAAATAAACTACGAAGACAGTCTTGTGATGAAGTTGAGAGGAAAAGTTAAGGCATGCATTTATTTACGATAGTACAGCAGGCACTGCTGACATATTGGCCAACTCAGCTATAGCGTAACAACAAATAAGCATTCGAATCAAGCAATACAGCAAACAGACAACTGAACTATTTATAATTCGGTAGGATTACATGTTCAGGGCACAAGCCAAGAAAGCAGCCCACTCGCATTACATTTCACATGTACTAAAACACACTAGCTTACCATATGTTGCTGTGAAGCCTAGCTGTTGTTGCAATGTTCTTTGAAGATATCGTCAGCATCTCGTGGTTGCAAATCTAGTTGTTGTAGTTTATTTTGCACCATCTATTTAGGTAAAATTAATTTTAATCGCATGCACTGGTCCGAATTGATCATCAATGGTTCATCTAAACTAATGAAAGAAGGGTGTGTGCATACACGACAATATATCTGCTTCCCTCTATTTTTATGCTTGTTCGAGGTGCCAGCCCCAAAAGAACAAATATTTTGCTTGATGGGGTTGGCAGCTCCATAATTAATAGAAGCATCAAATTAGTCATGCAACTTGGGAAGATCAAGAACACACAAACAAGTAATGAACGGAGGCTCGAAGCAGTGATGTAATAGCTAGCATCAGAAAATGTAGTGTGAAACGAACAAAAAGCAGCGGAACCACATGCTAGTTTGCTGATGTGTAATTAAGCATAGAGAACATTAAGCAGTCTGATGGAACCAACAGGTGGCACCAGAACAAAACTAAAGCATATTATCTATATGTGCACTGGTATGTAATTTAGCACATGTAACATGTTCACTACCAGAAGAATGGCCCTACAGGTGCAAGCAGAATAACGCGTCTCATGAAAAACTGAATGATGCCCTGAAGCAATTCAAAGGTGCAGTGCATTTGCTAGGAAAGTGAACGTAGGCGCCGGCCGTTGGATAATAGTAACTGATTCTCGGCAGCGTATGGGTATCGTTGTCATACTTGATAGCTAAGGATCGTCGATGGTGCTCGTGTTGTAGTTCAGTTTGGGATGGCTGTCGCCGTCGCTGAAGCGGCTCTGGTGCTATGGTTGCGGCGCCTGTCGACATACAAGAAGCTCATCTGTGGTAAGTGAATAGTTGGACGATAAAGAGAAAAACTGAAGGAGTACAAATCGAAATAACTTGATGAGGTTGCGGTGTCGGTAAAGCAGGGCCGGTGGAGTTGAATATGGCGCCCGTGGAGCGGGTCCGGTGCAGTGGACGAAGGCTTCGGCGGGCACGTTGTACAGTGCTTTCGGTGAGGCGGATCTGTTGCGGCAGACGAGGGCTTGTATGAAGGGCCAGCGAAGGGGCGGACGAGGGAGCCAGTGAAGGGCCTATGTTGTTGTGGACGAGGGCGCCAGTTAAGCAGATCCGGTGCGGTGGACCATGATGACGGTCAGGGAGATCTGTAGCAGTGGACAAGCCAGTCACTGAAGCGGCTCCGGTGAAGTGGTTAGTTGGCAGTTGGGGGTTCCAAGGTGCGGAAGGTAGATCGGTGGGGTGTGAGGTCCACCGCTGCGGCGGAGGACTAGATTCGGCGGCTTGCCGTGGTTGGGGGTCTGGGAGGGGAAGGGGAGGGGCTCTGGGAAGAATGTTGGGGGCAAAGAGGGGAAAACAATGGAGTTACGAAAGTAGCCCTTTTCCGGTCATGTGGCAGGGGTAAAACAGGAATATCGCAGGGCTAAACTTTTGGGCATGTGATATTTCGATGTGAGCGGGAAGTTTGAAAGCTTTTGGCACCTAAAATTATAAGTATTCTGCTCTCGTACGACCGACTATGATATCATGCCTGACAATTTGTTTGTTTTGCATGCAAAATAATGTGCAAGTTTTGAAAATCAATGTCTCCAACTTGAAACTTAGATTGTCCATTCAATTCAAATATGGATCAGTGAGCTACTACAAGCAAATACTATCATAGGTCCAATTCAAATGAAATTGCAAATGTGTTTATCCTAAATATGATGACAAAAGCAAAAATGTGTATGTGTATGAATAAAGTGGATGATTATAAAGTTTGAACATGCCCGTATGTGTATATCTCTAGGTTTGATATATGAATTTGAAATCATGAAATCCCGGCTTAAAAAATGTACCTCCGTTTAAATGAATTACAAAAGCTAATGATGGAGTCGAATTCCAAAATTCCAATCTTAGGTTTGTAATTCTGGTACATCAAGGTATATCACGCATGTTCAAAAGTATCGTTATCTCATAGTACAAACTGTGAAACAAATTGATCAACTATGAGTGCACAATATCTCAATTATGCTAAAGTCCCTCAAATATAGACACCTCACTCTTTATCTGAAGCCAACCCCCCCCCCACCACCACACACACACACACACATAGAGGTCGTTCTCTCCCCCAAACACCAACACACGAGCACATTAACACCCCTCTCTCTTGTAAAGACCGGACCCCAACATAGGTCTCCATCACTTTGTCTCTTGGGCATGCACACATCTCTTCCCTCACTCTCTAGGTCTCCCGCTATCTCTCTTACCCAAGCACATGCACTATGTAGAGTGTATATTTCCCATACACACAAAACATCGCCCCCAAACGTCTATCTCCCTAGTTATGTGGTTCTCGCGCACTCACCTCACACACCATCCCCACTACAAACAAGCACACTTTGTCTCCTTGTGCACAACACTCCTCTTCCTATCTCTCCCACACGCGGACCCGCCCCAGCTCCTTCCTTGTATACATATATGTCGTGACTCTTTGCATAGCTCCCTAATGTATAATCGTTCTCGGTTTCGCACGTTGTTCTCTACACCATCTATTCTAGATCTCTCATGAAGTCCCTATAACACACACGATGACTCGCTTCCCTTGCGTCTCCGTTCATAGGCCAATTTCGGACAACATCAACATTCTCTCCCTATCTATACGGAATTTATGGACACAAACGACCCCTCTCGCCCCCTCTCTTCCTCTCTCTCTCTCTCTCCGTCGCTAGCTCTCTCTTTCTCTCGCTCTCACACCCTCTCCCCCACACACACTCGATGTCTCTTCCAAATAGTCTGCTCCCCCCGCTCGCACCCGTGCTATCTCGCTACTACACATGTCACACCATTCCCCCTTCCCTTATACTAGGTTTACATCATCACTGGTCTCTCTACTCCACATACACTCTCTCCCTCTCACACACAAACACGCGCACAAACACACACAGACATGCACAAACACCCATTTATCTGGATCCTCATCTCTCCTCATGTTCGCATGTGTATCTCACACACTCACTCTCTAATTATGTATATGTGTCTCCATGTTACACAACACAAAGCCCCATGTACATGTCTCTCTCTATCCTCCACACACATAGACACAAAGAATCTGTTATCATTGCCTCAGTCTCTAACATATCACTCTCTCTCTCTCTCTCGCAAACACGCTCAACAAGGGTTTCCCTGTGAATAACTTACGGTCTATTCATCAACAGTCATGGCAGTACGGCGAACATGAGACGTGAAAAATAATAAATCTACACGTGCTTAGACCACCTAGTATGACTACTAGGACTAGAGCAAGCCAAAAAGCGCGCCGCCATCACCCCCTCCTTGTCGGTGATGGGAAAATCTTTGTTTTACACAGTCGAGAAGTCATTGTGCTAAGGCCCCACATGCCGAGGCATTGAATAGTATGTAGATGCTAGTTTACGGATGCAAGTATCGATAATATGTTTGTATCTCCATACTTATATTTCTTCTATTATAAAAAACCGAGTTGGTGATGATGGTACGTGTGCCATCTTGCAATATAGACCGTCTGATCTATATCTGACTGATGGAAATTAAACTAAAAGATACCCGCACCCCTCTCCACATTTGCAGACAATGCCTTCCCTCGTTCACCCCTATCTTCAACAAACCTCATTGTTGAGAAATTAAGAAAGGAAGCCTCTGGAACAAACTGGCCTGGTGGCCGCTGCCGGCGTCGTCAATCCCCATGCCTCCGCTCAGTCCGACCACCAACCACCACCACATCCCACTCCTCTTCACCTTATCTCATATTTCTCGAGATATCATTAGTTTTTACACGTGGGATTACTCCCGCAAGGGTCAATCACAACAAGTGTTTTATCAAAAAATGCATCTTGATGTTCTGTGCAATGCATGGATCTTGCTAGTACTCCTACACAAGACTAAGTTGGTGATGCTGGTGTGTCTGCCATCCGTCGTTTCTGACCATTAGATCTACATCTAACGATTGTGAGGTAAGTTGTTGCCTTTTCTCACCAACAGCCTACTTGTCTACCAATTTGCAGAAAAACCCATAATTAGTATCTTAAAACCAACCACATCCCTCCCTGACCTCACCAAAACAGCCCAAGGAATATATTCTAATTTAAACATAATATATCTCTAGTGACATATGTATATCAAAATTAGAGTGTTTTGTACCAAGTTTGTGAATAAGTATTATTCTAATTATGATTCGTTGCAACGGACATGAACATTGCTAGTATTTCCAACCATGCATATTTTTCCTAGTATTCCATAGTTTCGAGTTTTCCATCAAGATATTAGTCACTCATGGTAGATATTTACTTTCAATCATGTACACATATGCACTATGTAACTAGCCTTGCTTATTGGCTTCCAAAGCTTAATTTCACTCCTACTTACAATATGTAGAGTATTTAACAAAAAACTGCCACTTTCAACCAGCCCTAGGAAGAATCTATTGTACAAAAAATAGCAAAAACATACCCAAAATTTCTTAATCCACGCCAAAAACTACCTAGTACTCCTACCGATTAGGTTCGTTTAAACCCATTTATGACAGGGTTGGCCCACACGTCCGTGCTGACGAGGCAGCTTAAACCAACACATTTTGTTTGACTGTTGACATGAGGGACCCACATCTAACCTTCTATCCTGTTATTCCCCCTCAAATCATTATTTTTCCTGAACATTACTTCAAACAGTACTGATGCATGTTCGTCGGTGACGCCGGTGATGAGCGAGTTGGCCGCCGCTCCGCCGGACGAGCCGAACGCCATGCTGGCCTCTGCATGGGTTGGTAGGCTGGCCCGAGCGTGACTCACGAGCGAGCAAGCCGCCGCGCTGGCCTTCGCTCGAGCCAGATGGCTGGCCTTAGCGTGGCGCGCGCGAGCAAGCCGCCGCGCTGCCGTGCCAATCTAGCTAGCAAACCTTAGAGACAAGCAGCTCGACGGAGCTATCTTGGCTAGCTAGCAGGCGCGAGCGCCGGACGGAGCTGGCATCTGGGCTGCCGCAACATGGGCTCCGCACCGCCGGCGGTTTTGACCTCGCCTTTTGCCGGCAGTGGTAGCTATGTCCCATGGCCGAGGATGACTAGGTGGACGGGCCAAAGGTAGGAGGTCACTCAAGGATTTTTGTTGGTAAGAGCATGTACAATGGTTGATAAGGTAGTCTTATCTTAAGTCTGCCACGTATGCAAGTGGTAGTCGTTTCTTGGCATTTTAGTGGTTTCTTGCATTATTATAGCAAGTACAATAGAGTTGAGTCAGTGGGCTATAAGAAATAAACTAGTATATTTCTGCTTAGTTGGAGGAAAGAGAAGAGGAGAGAGAAGGTAAGCGGGCTCTTCGTGAAGAGCCACCTCTAGCACGTGCTCCTAGGCACTTTGTGAGAATGAGAAGTGGGCCACATAATAAAAAAGTAGTACACTCTTTTGATCTATTATTGTACATGTTAGCTATAAGATGGGCTGTAGATGACATGACACTGGCTTATAGCCAGCAGCTGGCTATACTATTAACCATGCTCTTAGGGGTTTCTTGTAAGGAACAATGTACGTACTACTAGCGACAAAAGCGATTCTAGGTTGCGTTGTACTCCAACGAGTACTACTAGTGGTCGCGGGAGTGTATACCTCGTTTTGTGGGTTCGATCCCGGCCGAACGCACGGCGGCCTTTTTTTAAAAATAGTACTACTACACTTTGCTGCGAGCCAATATTTTACACGGGTAGTTTGAGTTTTGAAGTCAAACGGACGTGCAGCCCCACAATGTGGGTGCACTGGACAGCCTAGCCACGTGAACGGGTTTTCCTTCCCAGCATCCCGTGGCTCGCGTGCTCGTCCTAGCCGCACCTCGCTTGCAGCTTCCATCTAGTAGCATATTTAAACTAGCGCCTCACAATTAAGCTCGAGGAGCCGGAAAAGCCTGGCGGGGCATTGGGAACTGTGCAACCTGGCTCTGTACGTAAAGTGCTCTACTACTACTTTGTAGCTTGTGGTGTTGCACGCATGGACTTCACTCCATTGTCGACTCTACTATAAAAGAAATTCCTCTTGAAGTGTTTTTTAACGGAGGCAAAAGCTTTGCTTCATCTCATTCATAAATAAGGAACTACTAACAAAGTTCGACGAGATCCATTACACCTCCACAAATGGAAGAGAAAAGCCTAGTCTCGCTGTATCAAATAACTCAAATGTTCTGCCCCTGCAGTAACCGTCGCTGATAAACAGGCTGCTAGTGTGTGCGTGAGAGGAGCGGCTGAGTAGGCCAGCTACGTGAGAGGAGCGGCTGAATAGAGCACCGAGAGTACCCACTAGGCCACTACGCAGGTGTACTTCCCCTTCATTGATAGTACAACGATGTTTCTAGACAACAGTAGTACCGTACACTTCCAACTGTAGCTCCTTGGCCCTGAGATTCAAGAGTTCAAAACTGGTGCACTATACTAGACTAGACTAGAAGTACAGTACATCGCACTACTAGTTGAGAAAAGTAGTACTAGTATTGCTACAGTACGAGTACGTACTCATCCGTCACATAATGTAAGACGTTTTTTGACACTAGTTGGCGTGTACAAAAAATGGCAAAAACATACCCAAAATTTCTTAGTCCACGCCAAAAACTACTACCTAGTGCCAAAAGTTTCTTACTAGTGCTATTATTTACAGTATAATGCAATCCCATAACGTTCCATAATGCTAGTACTAGTAGTAAATAATAGCCTCACCCCTTCACTGAGGAACGATCTACAGTTGGAAGGGACGAGGCCCTGCGGTTACTACGCTCTTATCTCCTCCTCGCCAGTTCCCCTCCCCCGAAGAGAAGGCAGTTCATCGCTGCTCCCATGGATTCGTCAGGCGGTTCTCCTCCTCGTCGGGTCTGGGAGACCTTGGACGACGATCCTCTAGGAGAAATCGCACGCCGCTCTGATGTCCTCACCACCGCAAGACTCGGTGCTTCCTGCACCAACTTTTTCAAGACGCTGCTTAAACAAGCTTGGGAAAAGGCCATGCTTGTTGGTCTTCCGGGCGTCCTCGAGGAGAAGGTTCTTTTATGGGACAATCCTTCGGACAGTCCACTGCTCTCTGGCCATGGTTGCACATTGACTCCGCTAGAGTTGACGACGTTGAGAGGTAGTCGGATTTTGTCCGATGAGCAGGTCAGTAATGGAGTTTGATCATGTAATACTTAGTTATTCCATTTCCATCCCGTAATTTCTCCGCTGCCCACCGTCTTATATATAGGTCTGGGTCAGTGCCAACGAAGATTGGCTTTGGCTTGCATACCTCCGGCCAGATACCACCATGATTTTGCACAACATCCACAGCAGTGCGGCCGTTCCGGTAGACCCCTTCTCCACCATTGGGATCGGCCTTCTGGACTGGCTGGGTAAGAATACGTATGATGATGCCTACATGAGATTGAAGAAGATAGCAATTGCGGACCCGCCGACAAAGCGACGCAGCTACGACGATTACTATCTCATCGCGGTGTTCGACATAAGGATTGCCATCAATGCAGGAGGAAGTAACGGCAGAGGCTGGCGCATGTTAGCGGCAGCAGATTTGTACCCCTACACGTTCGAAGACGCCATGCGCCATCTAGGCCGCATCTTCGCGGTGACAAGCCAGGGGACTTGTTTCATCTGGCTGACATCCTACGGTACGGGAGATTACAAATGGAATGCACAAACCATCATTTGCATCCCTAACGGTACTCCATTATTTTGCAGGGACCAGTCATCCCCCGATCAAAATATGATCGCCGATCCTAGATGTGCATTTGCATCCGTGATTCAGTCTAACCTGGAACCTTGTAGCTGACTTTGGCATATTGGGATCAACTATCTTAGCAGTCGTTACCCATGGTACCACTGATGTGCAACATGGTCACACAATCTACCACGATCGGACCGTCACCATCTACCCAGGTATTCCATTTTTTAACCCTCTCGCCTTCTCTTTCATTGTTGTACTAGTAGTATACTTTGTAGTACTAGTAGGAGTACTTTTTACCTTGGAGGACGCGTATAGCTAGCTAGGCCCTTGAAGACTTGAACCAACTAGCTGCCACCATTTTTGTTTTTCCATGTCTTACTATCTCATCCATGTAGCCAAGAGTGATTATATATAATAAGCCGGTTATTTTACTTCCTCTATACCGGAGTAGTACTATTTGTTGCACAGTATTACTGACCGCCACATTTGAGCACAACATTATTATGCATGGACCTTGACTATGTATGTCACCATGTGTCCAGATCTAGGATGCCGCGTGTACCAGATGAACAACGCCGAGTTCGACCCCCGTGATGCTACGTGGGTGCCGAGGAACACTCTTGGAGAGTACTCACTTTTCATCGGGGACAGCTACCCCATTGTGAAGCAGATGCCACCTTCCGTGCACGACACGAAAGGTCTACCGTTCATGAAGCATGGTTGTGTCTTCAGTGCGCACCACCGGATGAACGACATGCTGGGACACGCTATCCCTGATTTATGCCGCTTCAGCTTGGATGAGTCTCCATCGTGTGGAACCGGACTAGAAAGCTGCAACAATGATTCCCGTTGCCCACCGCTATGGATGCCATCCGTGAAGAACACCTGGGACTGGAACCTAGAGGAGGACATGTAGCCTATCTATAACGTGTAAGTGGAGTACGGTAATTGTGAACGGTAGCGCTGTGAATATATGTAGACTAGTCGTGCACAAATTTATCACATGAGTTGGAGATGAACTTGTGTGTCATACTAGCATTTGTCCTTTAGAATTTATTACTAGTAAATGTGTTATGTGTACGTGCAACTTGTGTGGTTGTTGCACGGGCTCCAACACGCTCTTTGAGAAAAAAAGGTGGCACAACTTTGGATATACGTGACGTGGCGGCATCATACAGTAGCATCGTTCGCTATAGTTGTACTAGTACACTCCTACTAGGACGACAACTGCTATAAAACCTTATGCTTGGTTCTTTGCCTCTTCGGGAGGTTCAACAGTTCGTACTCGTGTGAACCTTGCACTTGGCTCTTCGCCTCTTCGGAAGGTCCAACAATGATGATACTACAGTACAATATGCTTCTGGCAATCTCACACCGATTGAACTGCTGCACGTCCACCGCGAGGGCGAGGGCGAGGGAGAGGGAGAGGGAGAGGGAGAGGGCGCTATAGTCAAAACCCTCTCCTCGTCCTGCGAACAACCGCGCGCGTGGGCGAGGCATAGTAGCAAGCTTCTCCTCGTTCGGCAAGTTGACGGGACACATCAAAGCAGTGCTAGTACTAGTAGTAGTAGTCCATACCGCGTCCTTTCCGATTAATATGGCTTAATTTGAAACGAGAAAAATACACTGGCGGTCAACATATGTAACAGTACGCTCTTTACGGTCACTATATATAGTTTTGTGACGATTATGCGATCAGTAGCTCATCGTAGAGGACCGTATTGCACCCTACTGACCGGCCACATAGTCGACGTGGCACTTTGTTGACTGGTTAAATTGTCACCTGGTTTCCGGGTCCCACCTGTCAGTTGGCAGAGCAAAGAAATCAGTTAAACAAAATTTACGCAGGCGCGACACGAGTCCAACCCTTGCGCGCGAACCGCCCTGGCTATGTATGTGAGTGCATGCACGTGTCCTCCCTCGGTCTTCCAACAAAGAGTGTACTACATGATGTACATCTACACTTCCAATGCATTTAGCCTTTACTCTACTAAATCGATATTGATTGACTAATGCACCAACTTGTGCTATAGGTATAGGCTACATGTCTATCCTTAATTACAGCATGCAACGGCCTTCATTTAATCTTCTTATCTCAATGGTCGCATGCACACATAAGTCTGCTACTTTTGGGCGTTAATTATGCCCTAGTCAATGTGTAAATCTCTAAATGTACAGTCTTTCACGGACGTAGGGAGTAGGTTGAGCACTTGAGCGTGAGCGTGTGTGTTGCGTCATGTGCTGTGTGCCGCATGGGTGCGTGAGTGTTGCGTGTGTCCATGTGTATGTGTGAGTGTTGCATGTTGCATGCATGCATGGGGCTTACTCCCTCCCATTGACATGTTCATATTTCAAGCTTCCTCTGTTTCCTCCATATGGTGATACTCCCTATGTTCCCAAATAGTACGGAGTAAAAGCCTCCCTATGTTCCCAAATACAGAGTATTTGTCTTTCTACCGATTTCAACAAGTGACTAGGTACGGAGCAAAATGAGTGAAGTGAGCGTAGAGGCATAGGGATACTGTAGAAAGGAAGTCCTCGCGATCCATTTATTCCCCATCTCGGTCAGAGAGAACTATTCAACTAGTCTTCGCAGTGAAGTGACAATACAAGCTGTAGAAGATGGGAGACGCAATTAATAAGTTGGACTAGCATGTTGGTGTTACTAAATCATCCTTACCCAATACTGCCATCATGGTTGCCAGTAGAGCACGCTTCTGCAAATACGCCTACGCACCTCTGTCCTCCATTAACTGACATATGGGCCCTGTTGTGGTAGACCCACATGTCATCGGTGTAACTATTTACACTCCGAAGGACGGTATATCCTGGTAGTAGTACTAGTAGAATTGAGATTGAATGCACTTTCTTCCCCGTCTTCCACTCTTCTTCCTCCTCTCTTCTTCTTCCTCCTCTCTTCCCCATCGTCGGCCGCACACCATTTACCCCCGCTCACTGCTCGCCCGCCCGCGCCATCTTCCTTGGTAGCTCGCGCGTACCATATCCCCCAGCTCATTGCTCGGCCACACGAGGAGAAGCTTCTTCGCATGCCCGCCCGAATCCACTTCCCTGCTGGCTCGCAGGCACCGAAAACCCCAATGGCAGAACCGACTGACACGCAGATCCGCGATTGGAATTCCCTCCCCGATGTTCTCTTGGAGCAGATCTGTAGTCGTATGGACCTACTCAACACCGTCCGTCTGGCCGCATGCTCTGTGCCTTTGTACCGTCTACTCGTCTGCAACCGGCCGGCTCTTTTCAAGACACCCTGCTTGCTAATGCCCGATCCTCGCAGGTGGCCCAGACACCGACTTGATGATCCTACGGAGGTTGCCGTGGTGCCCCTCGACATGCTACCACTACCCGTCCACCTGCCCTTCATGCGCGACCACTACTGGGCGGGCATGAAGGCCAACTGGATCGTCCTCATCCACAAATCTGGTAGTCCATGGCGTCTCGTGGATATCTACACCCAGCGAGAGATCACCCTTCCATCTTTGGATACCGCCGCCATCGAGCCTCGCGGCCCGCCGGACACTCCTGCCTACTACGCATGAGACACGTCAAGCTTTTGGCTCGACCTCTGTTTGCAGAAAGTTGTAATCTGCAAAGTGCCCACACCATCAGAAGACTACATGGATTACAAGCTCATTGCCTTGTTCATCAAGGGATTAGTCTATCTTGAATCCGGTCGCTATACATGGTTATGGCTCATCATCAATCCTGTTGAGGAAACATTTCTGTCTGATGCTATAGTGCATGATGGCATCGTTTACGCGGTCGACGCACAGATTGGCTACCTATACTGGTGGAATCTATCGTCATGTAATTGTTCTATCTCATCTCATCTTTACCTTATGAATACGACTGCCTGTTCATTTGTTACAAATTTAGAATGCATAGCATGTCTATAACCACATCATTGCTATATGTTCCTCTCATTTCCTAGATTTTTACGACCACACATGTTATTGTTAGAGTTGATATGAGAACAATTGGCATCTAATGATTGTTAGAATACATATTATGAGCATAACATCATGATTGCTATATGTTACTCTCGTTTACAAGATTTTTATAACAACGCATGTTATTGCTTAGAGTTGATATGTGAACAGTAGTAGTAAGTTCTATGGTAGAATATGAGTAGGCGCTGTCATAGCTGTTTTCCTCTCATTGTTACATGATGTTTGAACCATGACATATTTCTAGAATATGAAAGCCATTGACTTATTTTTTTAACTTGGGGTATGATTATGACCACGGCATTGCAATTCTCTATCTATGATATGTGTCACTATTATAATAATCTTAATTCCACACATACTCTGAACATTATTGTTTATTTTTGTCCTTTTGGTCTCCAATTTGAATTGTTGCAGCAGACGCAAATGCGCTGGCCTTCATGATTCCAGGACCTGGAATCATACTAGCCGATGGGTGGTGGTTTATCGCTCGTTTAGCTGACGGCGGTCATTTGATGCTCATTCGCACGTACCAAATTGACCAAACCATTACATCAAACCACATGCAGTACAATGCATGGGGCGTTCGTGACATTGATGGCTATGGTTGCTTCGTGTTCGAGAAAGATCCCAGCTCCGTTGGGCCAAGCGTATTCAACTGGAGGCGGGTTTACAGCCTCGGCAACCACTCCTTGTTCCTCGGGCTCAATTATCCGATCATCCAATCAATCATCGATCATATCACTGGCGATGATTACTGTGCTATGCAATTTCCATTCGCGAGGGGGGGCTGTGTTTACACATCATACCATGGGTTTCATGAATCACCATATCCAGAGAGTCGTCGACACAGCTTGTTGCCAGATAATCTTCAGTGTGTGAAAGGCATCAAGCTTCCATGCGATTGATGGCTTTTGCAAACCCGACATGCGGCGATGTGGTTCATGCCAATAGCAAATATGCACAACTTGATTCGTGCTGATATCTAGACTGAGCCATGTATTCTGCTCCTGTAGCACGACCCTCTTTTGTTGGATATTATGTACTGTTGTTAGTTTGAAGCACTCCTCTGGTTTCAAGGATAGATACCTTCCTGGGATCAAGTGCATCCTAACTCACCTGCATAGGATGTCCTAATGATGACGATGGCGGTCAAATTATTCACCATGTCCACACATTGAATTGACGTGACAACATGCTGCGCGTGAGGTGACACAAGAATCCCGACGGCTTGTTCGGGTATTCTAGACTTCAGATTTGGAGTACCACTTATCTGTCGAAATCTTTCATCATTGACCTAAAATAGTCGATTGATCATACATTGAGTACCATAAAACTGGAATTACCGATGCAAGTCGAAGAAGGATTGGCCCGTGCTGCCGGCTGGCGTCAAGTTTGATCCCACGGATCAGGAGCTGATCGAGCACCTTGAGGACAAAATGAGTGCTGACAGTGCGATATTTCAGTCTCTTATCGATTTGTTCATACCAACCATCGACAGCGAGCACGGCATATGTTACACCCAACGTGAGAAACTTGCAGGTAAGACACCAATCGGCCGTCTACTTGCACAAACACATTCCTTTGTTTATAGATCTATTTTTCTTTTTAGACGCAGACCTGGTGAAGCAATTACAATTTCACAGTTAATAAAAAGTGAAACAAGTGACTGCAACATGCCAAAGATGTTATGAAAATGCCAACTAGGTACACTAAAACCTGTATTCCACAATACTGCAGGTACCACACTGAGTGGCCTAAGGAAGCATTTCTTCCAGCGCAATTCCAGGGCGTTCAAAAGGGGCTCGTGGACGCGTCGCAAGATACAGTCAGAGTGCGGCATGCACGCGATGTGGCACAAGACCGGCAATACCTTGCCGGTGATGGTCAACGCCCGGTAGACGGGCAGCAAAAAAGGTTCTGGTGCTGCACACCAACAAGAACTTCGACCAGCAGAGGACTAACTTGGTGATGCACCAGTACCACCTCGGGGACCTAGAGCAAGAGAAGGAGCGGGAGCTGGTCCTCTGCATGATTTTCTACCAGATGAACACTAGGGCCAGGAGTAAAAATATTATAAGTTAGTTTGGTATTGGTAGTTGTACTACCTTGTCGTCCGCAAGTTGGTATTGTTGTTAACGAACTTTTGGTATGAACTTGCATTTGCTTCCAACCATCATGCCGAGGGTCGACGTGGATATAAAGTTGAATCATTTGTTTCGAAACGAATTTTCAGGTACCTGATTTTTATTTGATGGGTAGCATAAGCACCCGCCGTTTGAATTTCCAGTTCTCCAATTTTTTTGAAACAAGTGCATGCACTTATTATCACGATAAAAAACAATATCCGTGCTGCATCCCAGTTATCAGTCTGTACTTGCAGAATTCTCTCTTTATTGAGCACGAATATTGTATTTTCTGGTGGAGCAAGTTTCAACTGGGCTGTAGATTGCCCAGGGTTGTTTTGTTTTTAACAGGCCCAGCCCATGACGACAATGGGGTCCAAAGATCCAACAGGTATCTACTAGCCTCTGGCCCGCCAGCGTTAGTTATATTTTGTCTTACAACATCCGCAGGCAGTTTTTTTACTGAATCAAACACACAGCGCAGTTCTATTTTCCTCTTGAAACGCATGTCCTACATCCGTTTTCTAAGCTCTACCTATAGTTTTACTAGTTCATATACACGTATCATTATATTGAAAACACATAAAATTCCCTTTTCATATTTACATCCTTATTTTTGTTGTTTTTTCCCACCCAGCGCTGATTTTTTTACCACTGGTTTTTCCCTTAAAGCAACTAAATTGTCCCACGTCTTATTTGCTTACAAAAACAAAACGATTTTTTTGGCAAATCAGTAAGTTCTTAAAAAATGTTTATCATTTCGGGATTACAACAGTTCGGACTCCATCGAAATATGCAAAATAAGGTTGGACTTTTTGACCGTGGT
Organism: Triticum dicoccoides; assembly: GCF_002162155.2. Taxonomy (NCBI): domain Eukaryota; kingdom Viridiplantae; phylum Streptophyta; class Magnoliopsida; order Poales; family Poaceae; genus Triticum; species Triticum dicoccoides. The sequence goes on from NC_041390.1 coordinate 595,737,401, forward strand.
CCTGGGCAGAAAATGGGCTGTAATAAATTACTTAAGAATTAGCAAATGGGCTGCAAATTATAAAAAATAGAAAATGGGCTTTATGTTGTCTGCCACAGATTTGGAGGCTGACTTGTGGGCCTACTAAGTTCATACGTATACAAGGTTTCTCAAAAAAGAAACTTAGTCAACAATCGACTCTACCAGCGTCAGACCGTTAGATGTCAATCTAACGACAATCGTGATTCTTCAGTCTTTGATCCTCCTGCCCCAGCCGCCCAAACCAGTGCCGTCAGAACCGCTTGCTCCCGCCTCCCGTGGCCGGCAGTGCTGTCGGGAAGGCCTCACGGCCCCATCATACTCGCATCCCTGGCCTGTCTATCCCTCTAGTCACCCACACCTCCTGTTATTTTCCGGCAACGGGAGCCGAACAAGTCAGCCCTCGTACTCTCCACCGCATGGGCAGCCACTGCCGTGTCTTCCCCGGCTCCGTTTCGTTCCCTTCGTAGGCCTTGCCGTCGTCCACCGCCCTGGTGCTCTCGGCGCGGCGTGGTCAACGAGGTCCATCCAACGGGCGTAGTGCTTCTTCAACCTCTGGTCTTCTTGCCCCAGCTGCCCAAAGCAGCGCCGGTCGTGCCGCATGCTCCTGCCTCCCGTGGCCGGTCGTGCTGCCGCGGAGGCCTCACCGTCCCCATACTACTACCACTGCTGGCCAGGCCATCCCTCCACTCACCCACTCCCCCTGTTATTCTGCGGCGACGGCAGCCTCACACTGCAGCCGAACCAGTGAACCCTCGTACTCCTCTCCGCGTGGGCATCCACTGCCACGCCTTCCCCGGCTCCGCATCGTCCCCTTCCTAGGCCTCGCCGTCGTCCACCGCCTTGGTGCTCTCGGCGCGGTGTGGTGAACGTGGTCAACGACATTCCATCGGAAGAGTATTGTACATGGAGAGGCTCACAGCTGGGTCCACGGCCACAGACCAGTTTTTTTGTGATTTCCCAAGTAAGTCGTTTGTCAGGCCTTTTGGGCTGCAAATCTTTCAAGATGAGGAGGGCTTTCATTCGGCTGGCCGAGAAAATGGCCCATCAGTAATGAGAAATGGACTGTACATTTTTCAAACACATCAAACCGGCAATTAGTTTCAAATATCTTTTTTTTCATTTCGAGATTTGAAATTACATTAATTTTTATGCATGGAGAATTTGTTGGATTTTATATTGATATACATTTATTTTTAAAATCAGCTTGAATGTGATTCAAAATTTCGGGATTAAAAACAGTTCGGACCGCACCGAAATATGCAAAATTTCGTATAATTTTTTGACTGTGGCCACAATATGGGCTGTAATGCTAACAAAAAGAATATGGGCTCCAAAAAAACCTTAATAATTAGCAAATGGGCTGTAAATTATTAGAAATAATGGCAGATGGGTTGTATGCTGTTTTCCACAGATTTGAGGCTTTCCTAAAAAAAAGGTTGACGCACAAGCAGTGACTGTTGGATGGCCATCCAACGGCTGTCGTGCTTCTTCAATCTCTGCTCTTCGTGCTCCAGCCGCTCAAACAGGCGTCGGCGGGACTGCCTGCTCCCTCCTCCCCGCGGCCGGCTCTGCTGCCGCGCAGGCCTCACCGCCCCACCGTACCCCATCACTGGCCTAGCCATCCCTCTACTCACCCACACCTGATGTTATTCTCCAGCGACGGCAGACGAACCAGTAAACCCTCATACAGTCGTACTCCCCTCCGCGTGGGAAACAACTGCCGAGTCTTCCCTGCCTCCATGTCGTTCCCTTCCTAGGCCTCGCCGTCGTTCACCGCCCTGGTGCTCTCGGCGCGGCATGGTCAACGTGGTCAACGACCGACATGCATCTGAAGTGGACTTTACGTGGAGAGGCCGGCAGCTGGGTCCACGGCCGCACGCAAGGAAATGCCTCCTTATTACACGCAAAATAATGATTCCTCCACTTGACATCAGGGACCCACCGAAAGGCCCTCTGTATTTCGCCAAAAAAAATGTTACCGCCGCTGACAGCTCGGACCCACCAGCTATATCTTCGCTTGCAAGGAAGTGCCTCCTTATTACGCACAAAAAAATGAATACTCCCCCTGTTAGCTGGGACCCAGTATAGTGGCAGGCTGACTTGTGGGCCTACTAAGTTGACGGGGACGGAGGGCTTTGTCAGCTTAGTCAATATGCACGATTCTAGCTCTAGTGACCGTACAATGTCCATCCAACGGCCGCAGTGCTTCTTCAACCTCTGGTCTTCTTGCTCCAGCCGCCCAAACCAGCGCCGGTCGTGCCTCGTGCTCCTGCCTCCCGTGGCCGGCTGCGATGCGGCGGAGGCCTTCTCGTCCCCTACTACTCCCACCGCTGGCCAGGCCATCCCTCTATTCACCCACACCCCCTGTTACTCTGCGGCGATGACAGCCTCACAGGGCAGCGAACCAGTGCCCTCGTACTCCTCTACGCATGGGCATCCACTGCCGCGTCTTCCCTGGCTCCACTTCGTCCCCTTCCTAGGCCTCGCCGTCGTCCACCGCCCTGGTTCTCTCGGCGCAGCGTGGTCAACGTGGTCAAGGAACGACTTCCATCGGATGTGGACTGTACGTGGAGATGCTGACAGCTGGGTCCACGGCCGCAACAAGGAAGTGCCTCCTTATTACGTGCAAAATAATTATTCCTCCACCTGACAGCAGGGACCCATCGGACGGGCCACCGTATTTCACGAAAAAATGATTCGCCCCCTGACTGCTGGGACCCACGAGCTACATCTTCGCACGCAAGGAAGTGCGTCCGAAAAAAAACGATTCGCCCCCCTGACTGCTGGGACCCACCAGCCACCCGACTACTGGGATCCACCAGCAACATCTTCGCACGCAAGGAAGTGCGTCCGGGCAAAAAAAACGATTCGCCCCCTGACTGCTAGGACCCACCAGCTACATCTTCACAGGCAAGGAAGTGCCTGACAGTCGGGACCCACCTGGTCGATGCGTACGTAGCGTTGTCATTCTGGTCGTGAACGTGTACGTACATACTAGTCGATGTAGAGGCGCGCACGTGTCGTAGTAGAGGCGCGCACGTGTCGTAGTAGAGGCGCGCACGTAGCATGTACACGTACGTACAACGGCCAGGGTGCAAGAAAGAAAATACGGCCATGTATGTGTACATACGGGCGGGGTCTTGAACGCGTACTCGCGCATACGTACGGTGAGGGCTCTTTGACATGGCTGGGTCGGAACGGAGAAACAACATCGTCGTCGTGTTCATGGGGAGGCAACGGAATGCGTCGTGTTCATGGGGAGGCAACGGAATGCGTGGTCGTGTTCATCGGGAGGGCTTGGATGGAATAGGCGATGGAAACGAGGCCTGGCATACCGTAGCACGGAGGAAACGGCCTTGTGTTCGACCGGCCACGTTTGAAACGGGATCCTGTTCATCGGGAGGGGTCTGGCATACTGCAAAACGGAGGAAACGGACCTCCTATGGTCGAAATGGGGGTCATGTTGATCGGGAGGGGTGTGGCGTGCCGCAAAATGGAGGAAACGGACCTCCTACGGTCGAAACAGCGGTCCTGTTGATCGGGAGGGGTGTGGCGTACCGCAAAACGGAGGAAATAGACTTGTGTTGGAGCGCTACGGTCGAAACGGGGGTCTTGTTCATTGGGAGGGGTGTGGTGTACCGCAAAACGGGACTCCACCGGATACTTCTCATCTCCACCGTCGACCCCCTCCAGACTCCACAAACGCGCATTGCTCAGCCCCCAAGTTCCCACCGTAACTGGGAACTCCCCGAAATTTTCCACCCCCTCGCTTCTACCACGGTTTTTTCCGTCATGGACAGCCGAAAGAATGTCATGCAGCTGCGTCTCCGGCCCGCCCAGGACGAAAAGCCCATTTTTTGTCATGATTTTTTGTCATAGAAGTAGGAGCCCACCACATCTATGATGATACCGGGTTTGTCACAATTATCGTCATAGAAGTGTCATATGTATGACAGAATTTTTTTTCGTTCGGTCCAAAATGTCACGGATGTGTCTTTTTTTTGTAGTGAACATCAAGGTCGATTCCTCTTATTTGATCAACCATTCGCCATGTCAAAAATGCAGAGGGGGATGCAAGGAGCACAAAGCCTGCACATCCAAGCAAGTGGTAACATGGACTTGTACATGGAACATCCCAAGCGCAAGCAGAGCTGCAGTGAGCCTGTACAACGAGCTAGCGTAAGTCCCTGCATTTCATTTAATTCGTATTGGCATTCATGTATGATTTGTGTGCAGTGGCTGATCCACGAATTCAAGTTACCAGGGGCAAACTTTTAACTTAAAAAATACGAAGGCACTTGCACTCCGGAAATCAACATAACTTGAGAAATGTGAAGCTACATGCACTTTGAAAACCAGCTAATGATCCAAAGTAGTTCAGATTATAAACACTAAATGATGCAAGCACCAAAAACACAAATGCAACATGGTGTACAAGGACTACAAACATGGTCTGTACCTGCTTGAATTATTCATTCTCTGGCTGAAAATATCGAAGTGTAATTGCACGTATAACCAGTGCGCAAACTGCATATCAATATATCTATCCTGCACAATTATGCCAATAGTTTCAAACAACAGATTAGAAAAGTATTTATGCTATGTTGTCATGATATGGGGACTTTCTGGTAGATGGCCTCGACATTTCCTCAAGCTATGAAAATGCACTATAATTTTCTTGTCATCAATGCCTGCAAATCTCTGTCTCTCTCAACATAGTAGATCATCATTAGACACTAAATCCTTCAATGAGCTTGCAAAATTCTTGCATTAGATCCCTCATTAGACACTATATGTTCATCACCAGGAGCATGTAAAATGTTTGCATCAAATCCTTCATTAGTAGTCTGTTCATTAGACACTTCAGGCTCAAGAACAACATGAGCTTGTATGTTTGCACCGGAAACTTGATTAGATACATCAGATTCAGTCAGTTCAGTATTGATTGGGGGAGTTATAAAATAAGTAGAAATTGCTTTCATTTTCTCATAGATTCCCTACATAAAAGCAGTTTTACAACACCATCAGGTTTAACTATTGGCCAGAAATTGAAGAGTTGAATTAGATATAATCAGAGATGTGATGTACCTGCTTGTTGCGCATGCTACTCTTGCAAGCTGCGACTGTCCGTTTGCGCAAGCTCGATGCCGTGCCCGTGCTGCCGCCGCTGCCTCCCACGCAGGCTACACCCAGGGTTGGATCTTCATCTTCTTGTCCTCCCGTTCGCTTGAAACCCAGCGACCGCCCTCCAACGAGGGGCGCGAGGAAGTGTTGTGTCGGTCTGTCCAGCGGCGGCTAGGTTAGGAGCGAACCAGACTAGAGGCTGGACCGAATGAATTGGGATTCTTCCTGCTGTCGATCGATATGGGAGGCGCTCGTTTGGGCCGAGAGTCTGCTATAGGGCCTGCCTTGCACTTATGTTATTGGCCCATCCAAATTGAAACATTTTTCTTCATTTTTTACATTGCCTGCTCGTGCGTTGGGACGAACAAAACTAGTGTGGGCCAACCTGGACGACTCAAACTAGGTGCACACTTTCCGGCCACCCGAAGCGGCCATCCATACCAGCCCCTATGGTGGCGTCGCCCCTTTTGTGTGTATGATTGGATAGTGAAAAATATTCCAGCGGCGCTTTCGATTTACCCACAGAATGGTTGAATTGCTTGTTTCTATGAACTGAGTTCGCCAATAATGTGAAGGATGTCAGTCTTTTCATCTTCTTTTAGATTGCTTAGATCTCGATATGCCAAAAGTAATCGCATGAAATATACAGTAAAAGCCAGTGTGATGTGTTTAGCTACAACTAGTCGGACTACACGTCCTCATATAACATATCAAGGACGCACCATCTTACCAGATTAACCATTCGACTTACCCATGCAGTGTGGGAAGAAAGAAGTATTGGGACTGCATATCCAAGCAATTGATGCCATGGACTCCTTCATACAACCTTGTAAGCGAAAAAGAAGTTGAAGTGTGCCTGTACAAAGAACTAGCGTAAGTTCAGTTACCTGCTTCTCGGAATTTTAGTTAGCCACTTATTGCAAAATTGTTCAATTACGTTGCTTAGCTTAATTTAGTTTGCTACTGATTACATAATGGCACAGCCTGTTAATCATATTGTAGACTGCGCCTATCTATGTGTTTGATACTTACTGTTAAGAATTACCTGTTTGCCTTAACTTAAATATCTACTTGTTTGTTTAACTGCTTTGCTGCTTCAACAACAGGTTACAATGATGTTAATAACTACTTTTCAGCATCCAATTGAAACTCTTTAATTCCTTGTTTGTTTAACTGGTTTTCTGTTATAACTCCCAGTTGAGATGTTTTGCTAACTTCAACTTTTCTGAATCCAATCGGAACTTTAATGGCAAAACAGGTTAGCCCAAGATCAAAGAGCGAGGTCCCCATGGACGTTGCATCATCACACAGCAGTGGCACCGGCCCAATCATGCATTATGAATTGCCAACTACTTATGCTCTAGAGGCTAAACTAGTGGTAGAAAGAGATTCTGCTTCTGCACTTAAAGATGAAGTTGACATGTTGAGGAAGCAAATATCACAATCACAAGCAGTACTCAAGACAACCATTAAATATTTGGTGGATTTCAAAACGAAGAAAGCTGAGACTGACCAGATTGTTAAGGTCCTGAAGAAAAAAAGGAAATTAAATTCCTACTTGGTAAATCATAGGTGAAATGTTCTTTCCATAGTTGAATAACCTTTGTGTTGTCTGTTCATGTAATCAATCAAACCATTTGTTTTAGAGATCATGTAATAATTTTTTTTGCTTTTTTGTTTGTAATTTTATTTGAGGACAAGTATGTATTAATTGATAAGACTCGGAGACATTTCATTTGGATTGCTGTGCCAGACCTACAAATATGCCAATCGGGCTGAATGTGCATTCAGCAATAGTAGTATGGATGGACCATAAGTGGCACGCATCGGAAAGGGCCAAGATGCTGGCTAAAAAAAGGATGTTGTTGTAGCCAAAAAAAAGTACAGGGGCCTGGCTTATGTATGTTAGTTGATATTATTGATCCATATACTCTATAAGTGTTTCTATGTCTGTTAGTTCCATACATTCTTGGTTGATTGACTCGGTATTTGAATCTTGATACATCGCTTGTGTACATATCTAAATGGGAGTACACATTATGCTGCGTGTGACATTTGAGATGGACATGAAGTGTTCCAAATATTCGAATTCACCATAAACTGGATCCTAGTTTCTGACTTTGAGTATCGACATTTGTAAACCATATTCATATATTACAGTGGAATATATCATTGTCGTCCTTTTGAAGATATATAAAAACACATAGAATGATTTATAAAGATTCATATAGGAATACAAAATGGATTCGAATTTAGTTGCCAGGGTAAACGTGGATGCTTATTGTCCCAAAATTCGAAAGAAACAGCAAAATGTCCACTCCCACGTCGGCTGCCCGAAGCCAAGTGTTTGGGAGATGGAAATTACTGTCTACCCATTACACGGACAATCCATCGGCCCGATTTCCACTGCTCTAAATAGGGGTAGGTTAGTAACTTCAATTAGACGTGACACGACCGCCTCTGAGCCCATTCCGACACGGTGGGCGTCAAACATGGGCCACAAAACTCATTTGATTCAAGCTTGTCCGAAAGACCTCTGTTTCTCCCTCCATTCCCCATTCATACACGGTGGGCGGCAAAACAAACTCTCCTCGTCCGAAATCGATGTAGGCTAATATTTTAAATAGGGGCAGATGTGTAACTTCCATCAGACGTGACACAACCGCCCTACCTGTCAGCCCCGTTCATACACCGTGGGCACCAACCGTGGGCGGCAAAACACCCTCTCCTCGCCCGAAATAGTTAACGGCAAATATTTGGGAGATGTGAGATTACTGTCCTATCCCCAACCGACGAGACGTCCAAATTTTAAATGGGGGCTAAGTCGTAACTTTCCCATATTTCAGACAGGCGTGTCCCAAAAACATGGTTCCCCGTACCTCTCCCTCCATTTTTCCATTTATACACCGTCCGCGCTAGAACACCCCATCCCCACACCAGCCTCCGTCCGCCACCCCACTACTGGAATCCGGTACTTTGCCATTTGCCAGCTCTTTGCTGTCAGCTAGCGGATGGTAAAGAAGCTCTTTGCCATCAGCTACCAAAAAGCAGACGACAAAGAACTGGCTGATGGCAAAGACCTAATTTGCCATCAGCCAGTTCTTTGCCGTCCGCTAGCGGACGACAAAGAATCTTTGCCGTCGGCTAGCGGACAGCAAAGAGGGAGGGGGCCCCACTGACCAGCTGCTTAAAAAAACCTAACGGCCCCCCTCTTTGTCGTCCACTAGCAGACGGCAAAGAGAAAATAAGTGGACGGCAAAGGGGGGCGGACGGCAAAGAGGGAGGGGCCCCACTAACGTTAACGGCCGCGCCCACCCCGCCCCGTCTCTCTCTCTTTCTCTTCTTCACATGCGCGCCGCCGCACCCAGCACTCGCCGCCACCCCGCCACCCCGCGTGCTGCCCCACCACCCCCCCT
>NC_041390.1:595747068-595768255 GCF_002162155.2 Triticum dicoccoides
CCCGACCCCGAAACAGCACACCGACCCCGACACGGCACCCCGACGCCGACACGACACCCGACCCCCGACACCTCCCAAAAAGGTGTTCTTTGGCCTTGCAGAGGCCGACGGGGTCATATATTTGTGAATTATTAGTTAGGTCATATATTTTTCGATTTTGTTATGAAAAACATCATATCTAATTGTGTTGATCGGGTAGTTTTAAATGTGCAGTTGTTTCATCGCTGTGAGGTTTTGTGTTCGACGACCTCGCCGTGCGTTTGACGAGCTCTGCCCCTTCATTCGTGGGTGAGCACAAATGACATGTCCTCCTCCCTCATTAATGATTTGATCTATTCCGATCAAACTTGATAGCTAGCTATATATGTGTCTTGAATCATCAGTATGCGTAACCAATATGTGTCTCCCGTTCGAAAGCGTCATAGTTATAAATATGCATGCATTTGCATATTTATAACCTTGATTCTTTCGAATTGTCCAACGCTATCCATGGACAGCCCGAGTATGTGTAGATTGGGTTCATTTTCCCATATGCTTTGCTCCAGATCCGACGCATAAATTTCGTTAGTGCCTCCCCTGTTGTTCTCCGGGTACACATCCTCTCTGTTTATTGTAGAGACGTGTATCAGGAGAACAGCGAGGAGGTGCTACCAAAATTTTGCGTCGGATCCGGAGCATAGCATGGGAAAATGAAGCCAATCTATACATACACGGGTGGGATTAGGACCTATCATTACCTATTAGAGTGTAGGTTGCATGGACGTAATAAAATTGACAAAGTAGATCAACTGATGAATATATACATGGTGAATTACATATATAATTGTTGTGTGTCCAGTAGCTCTGAAAGTCAAGATGAGTGCCCATGCGTGGATGTATACCGGTCACACTGGTCAGAACAAATGGAGCGCTGAATGGTTCACAAAAACCAAGGGGTTTGTGCAAGCCGCATTTGCAAATGGCCAGAAGAAAACCTGGTGCCCCTGTTTCTGTTGCGGCAATTGGGAAAAGAAGACAGAGGCTGAAATGGGCAAACACCTACAGAAGAGCGGTTTTACGCCCGATTATACGGTGTGAACATTTCATGGAGAGTCTGCCCAACATGACCGAGCTGAGGTGGATCGTCGTCACATCGACGAGCATGGTACCGGGATGGAAAACATGGTGCAAGACTATGATGATGCTCGGGATCCGGATGAGGAGATGGGGGAATCTGCAAAGGCCTTCAATGAAATGTTGGAGTCTTCAAAACGTCCGCTCCACGAGCACACTAAGCTTTGTCAGTTGGATGCCATCTCACAAGTAATGGCTCTGAAGGCTCAGTTCAACTTGGGCAGAGAATGCTATGACGCAATTATGACAGTATTTGGATGCTTTCTACCCAAAGGCCATGTAATGCCTGCAAACCTGTACCAGTCGGACAAAATCCTCCGTGCACTGAAGATGCCCTATGAGAAGATACATGCCTATGAGAAAGGATGTGCCTTATTTAGGCTTTACTATGCGGACTTGAACTATTGTCCCATTTGCATGTCTTCCAGGTATATTGTGGTAGACAACTGTATGGGTGAGAAGACACAGACCAAAATCCCCGTTAGTGTTCTTCGGTATATGCCGATCGTACCAAGACTTCAACGTCTTTTCATGGTCGAAGAGACGGCCAGACAGATGACATGGCACAAAATAGGCAAAAGAACCGAACTAGATGCAGATGGGAATCTGATGATGGTACACACATCAGATGGTGTTGCGTGGAAAAAGTTTGATGAATTACATGCTGACAAAGCGGCAGATCCGAGGCATCCTCGAGTCGGCATCAGCACGGATGGGTTCAGTGTGTTTGGTATGACGGCAGCCCAATACAGTTGTTGGCCCATATTTGTCTTTCCACTCAATCTCCCCCCCAGACAAATTATGCAAAGAAAGAACATTTTCCTGACGTTGATAATTCCAGGGCCCAACTATCCGGGGAAAAATATGAATGTGTACATGCAGCCTCTTAAGGACGAATTGCAAGAAGCCAGGGATAATGGGTTCAAGACATACGGCGCCTTTAGCAAATGGAACTTCATAATGCGTGTCTGGTACATGTACTCGACACATGACTTGCCGGCGTATGCGCTATTCGTTGGCTAGTGTGTGCATGGAAGGTTCCCGTGCCCCACATGCAAGGGAGCTCTTGAGTTTCGTTGGCTTCAGGCCGGTCGCAAGTTTTCTTGCTTCGACATGCATAGACAGTTCCTGGATCCTCGCCATAAGTTCAGGAAAGACAAGAAGAACTTCATCGGGGGTAGAGTTGTCAAAAACTCTACACCATCTGCATTGACAGGCCAACAGACCCTGGATCAGTTAAACGCTCTCGAGCCAGATCCACAACGTCCAGGGTACTTCGAGGGGTATAATACTAAGCACACGTGGACTCACAAAACATGCTTTTGGGATCTGCCTTACTTCAAATACCTCCTTTGCCCACACAACATCGACGTGATGCACACTGAGAAGAATATCGCCGAGGCACTTTTTCGTACATTGTTCGGCATAGATGGGAAGTCAAAGGATAATACTAAGGCTAGAGTCAATCTGGAGGTGCTATGCGATAGGCCTTTACAAAACATGAAAGAACCAAAAGGAAAGTAGAACTGGACGAAGCCAAAGGCATGGTTCAATCTTGGAAGGCCAGCTATGAGGGAAATTATCTTGTGGGTGCAACAGCAGTTGATGTTCCCCGATGGGTATGCAGTGAATCTAAAGAGGGGAGCGAATCTTGATAAACTGAAGATATTTGGTCTCAAGAGTCATGATTGGCACATATGGATTGAGCGGGTAATGCCGGTGATGTTGCGTGGCTTCATCCCTGAGGATGAATGGCTAGTACTGACAGAACTCAGCTATTTCTTCCATGTTCTTTGTGTGAAAGAACTATCGCCTGGCGTGCTAGAAGAAATGGAAGAGTTGGCGTCAGAGTTGATCTGCAAGTTAGAGAAGATCTTTCCACCGGGCTTCTTTAATCCAATGCAGCATTTGATTTTGCATCTCCCGACCGAGGCAAGATTGGGAGGGCCCGTGCAAAATCGTTGGTGCTACCCAACTGAGAGGATGCAGAAGATGCTTCGAGAAAAATGTAAAAATAAATGTAGAATTGAAGAATCGATGGATGAGGCATTCATCACAGAGGAGGCGGCAAACTTCGTAACAGCGCACTACGAAGCCAAAAATCGTCATTTGCATAATCCGAAGCGTCGGTACAATGCTGACGACCCTAAAAAGGGTGGATCCAACCTCAGCCTATTCAAAGGGAATCTCGCACCAGCTAGTGTTTCACATCCAGTATCTTCGGATAACGAAGAATGACGGACCATTTCATTGTATATCTTCAACAACCTGATAGAAGTGCGGCCGTACATCAAGTAAGTTCTCGGTACATTGTTTCGCAACTTCTATTTCCTTTGAACTACTCTTATTCCTGGATATGTCATACAGTCGATACGTCACCATATTCTCGTATGGAGCGGAGATCCAAAAGGATTCCGTCGAAGAGTATGAGCTTCTCGCAAAGCAAGGAGGCGGCTATCTCGGTTTCATCTCTTGGTTCAAACAAATGGTAATTTCTATTAGAAAATTTCATTTCATTCGCTAATTTGTGCATAATGCAACAATCCTTTCATATTAAACTTGTAGGCTAATTCAGAGTCTATGGATGCCGAATTCAGACAAGTCGCTAATCGTTTTGACTATAAGGTCCGTTCATTTGACAAGTACGACATCAACGGGTGTCGCTTTTGTACCTATGGCAAAGAGCTATCTATGGCCGACCGAAAGTCTACAAATTGTTGTGTATCTGCTATCGGCGAAGGAGGTACCAAGTATTATGGGAGAGTTGAAGCAATTTATGAACTTCTGTTCTATGGTGAAAACCCACCGAATGCCGTAGTCTTCAAATGTTACTGGTTTCAGCCGAAGGAGACTAGAAGGATTCATGAACATATAGGGCTAGTTGAAATCAACCAAAGCACCCATTTAGATGTTCCTAATGTCTATATTATGGCTCAATAGGCGACCCAAGTATTCTATCTACCGTGGGCCTGCCAAACTAATCCAAATCTGAAAGATTGGGATGTCGTTTATGAAGTGCCGCCACGTGCTAGACTTTCTCCCCCAAAGGAAGAGGATTATGAACCTCACATTAACCCAGACACATATGAAGGAGAATTCTTCCAAGAGACACGTCTTTCCAAAAAGCGTTTCAAGAACCACTATACTTCACCCCAAAACATTGAGGTAGACAGCGACAATGAATCCGACATCACCCCAGAGGAGGAACAAGAAGAGCCGGAATAAGAAGAGGTTACTGCTGCGGATGACCTGTCAATGCTTGACCGATTACGTCAAGGTGGCCTTGCACATGTTGATGCTAGTGAACCCTATGAGCCCATCATTGATTATAGTGATGATGATGATTATGCATTTATTGATGATACTGATCGAGATTATTAGTAGTGTCAGGTATTCATTTTTTTATGTTGTACTTGATGATGATACACATGTCGGTACTTTTTTTATGTTGTACTAATTTTGTTTATTCTTTGTCATGGCAGGTGTTGAAAGATGGTGGGCGCTGGTCGGGAGCGCGCCGAGGCCCCTTCTTTGTCGGCGCATGGTGCGAGGTCTTCCATTCCACAAGCACCTCTCCGCTGAGCGTTGCTGGACAGTATGGCGACACCTCCGGGTGCCCAACAGGGGACGAGGTAAGAAGAAGAGAGGAGGTGGAGCACGTGGTCGCGGGAGAGGAGGTAGGGTGACTCTTACGGTGCCTTCCTCGCCGCTGCCCCCAGCTGTTTCAACCGAGCACGTGACTGCTAGGGTGGACTCGTCTGAGGAGGAGGCTGCACGGACTCCGGTCCACGAGCCTCCGGTCCACGAGCCTCGGGTCGATGGGCCTTCGGCCCACGAGACCTCGGAGGAGCACACGTCTGGATGGGGTAACTGGTTGGGTCAGCCTAAGGAGCCGAGTGGCCATGCTGATGATAGCGGGGAGCCGACTAATGAGGAGGGGGAGGAGGGGGGCAACGTCTACCAGCATGGTGCTACACGGCTCCCGTCCGTGCCGGCGACCTGCGAGCAGAGGTGGTTGATTTTCCCTGATGCGGAGAGGTAAGTGCATTTAATCTTTTTGTACCTTCTGCATTCACGTTTCTGCAAATAACTGATGTGTTGGCCTTGTCATGCTGCAGGGGTTGGGACCACCATGAAAGTGTCCGCCGGCCCAACTCCATCCTTGGAGTTCTGATTCGGCAAAACTTCCCGTGGTTTGTCACGTTGCCTGGTGAGGGTCGGCTTCCAGAGGTTGGATTGACTTGGGAGCACTACTTGGCTGCCCCGGACCCGCCAGGCGAGATTATCGACGGTGTCTTGTGCAAGACGAGGGCAAACATGGTGATTAGAAAGTTCTGGGTAATTGCTCCTTTACACAATTAAAAATCTTCAAATAGCTAGTTATTAATTGTACTAATCAATATTTTCTCATTTGATTGCAGACATTCTACAGGTGCGAGGAGGGATACGAGGAGGAGGCGGCAGATGTTGTCCACAAGGAGTGCAAGCGCCTACTTCAAAACTTACGGCATGAGGTTCGGGTGGAGGCTGTTCGAGACTACTACGCCGGGCGTGGTATCATGAAGCCCAAGCAGGAGTGCCGCGATAAGTTCTTGAGTAAGGAGAAGTACATGAAGGTAATTCTTAAGGGCTTGTACTTACTTCCTTCATTTAGTAATTCATAGCCGTAGCGCTCAAGTTTCTATTTGCTAACTTAGGCCCCTCCGAGATGGTGTGCGGATCGGATGGATTGTTGGGAGGTGTTGGTCAATGCGTGGTGCTCAAAAGAATGGCTGGCCACCCACAAAGAGGCCTAGGACAAACGTGCCCAAATGGAAGGTGTGCCACACCACCAAGGCAGCTCCAGCTTATTTCAGTACGGGCGGAACTGGGTATGTGGTTTGCTTCATGATTCATGCAATTCATTCATCATGCGAGCTTTAGCCCTTTAATTACTAATTTACTTTGTTTCTCTCTTTCAGGCACGCTACAATAAGGCGGATAAGGTGCCACAGGTGTACGACCTGTATGCCATGGCCCACACTGGCCCTTACAATAAAGTCAAGGCATTCTCTGCGTCTGACCTTGATGATCCAAAGAACTTCACCAACATCTCCACCCACGACAAGCTCGTGCAATATAGAGATCAGGGGAAGGCGAGGAAAGGGGAGGACTTTAACCCAAGCCAGGGTCCCATTGATACAGAGCTGCTGATGATATCTGGTGGCGGGAGGTCCCATGGCTCCATAGCCATGGGAGATGGACTTATCCGTTGTCCTAGCACTCTCCTGGAGATCAAGGCGCGCCATTCGAGCTCCGCTCCTGAGAGAAGGCCTCGTGAACGGCCAGTCCAACTGGCCTTCAAGGTTAGTTATACGTACTCAGCTATCTTTCTCCATTACATTGTGTGCGCTTCCATCAATGATTACAAATGGTCATGTGAGTGGTGTTGCAGGCTGCTATACAGAGTGAGAGAGATAGAACAGAGAAACTTCTGGCGGAGGCGGCGGAGAGGCAGCGGGAGTTGGAGGAGAGGACGACAAAGATGTTGGAGGAGGAGAGGGCACGGAATGACATGCAGGCAAGGGCCATGTACGAGCTCCTTGTGGTAAGTTTCTTCTGCAAATTACTTGCTAGTCTTAACATTTGAGTCTCATTACTAACTAGTATGACTCTGTTGTGAAAACCAAATGTGCAGTCTGTGTGCGAGAAGTCCGGTCAGACCGCTCCGCCGATGCCAGTGATTGCTCCTGGGAGCACGGTGAGTTTAATTTGAATGGACATTACTTGCTAGTCTTAACATCTGAGTGTCATAATGCTAACAAGACATTGGAAATGATCTTTGGTGCAGCTTAACTCCAGAAACGCATCGCACGATCCTTCTCCAGCTACCGGCGCGAGCCAGCCCACTCCTACACCTCCGTGATCACGGTAACTTTCTCTAGTGTTTTGCTAAACAAATGCATAAAGACCTAGACTTAGGTTTATTTCCTCCAATATGCTTACCATAATGACCTAGAGTTAGCTTCTTTTCCTCCAAAATGACTTAATAAGCTTACTGACCTCATAAACCATCCATTTTACCTAAGTTAGCTCTAAAACGATATGTACTTAGCTTACTTATGTCAAAAATTGCATAATTAACTTAGTTAGCTCATAAACGATCCATTTTACCTAAGTTAGCTCTAAAATGACTCATTTTACCTTAGTTAGCTTATAAGTGATCCAATTTATCCAAGTTAGCTCTAAAATTACCCATTTTACGTAGATTGGCTCCTAAATGATCCATTTTACCTATGTTAGCTTTATAATGACCCATTTCACCTAGGTTAGCTCCAAAATGACCCATTTCACCTAGGTTAGCTCCAAAATGACCCATCTTACCTAGGTTAGCTTATAAATGATCGAGTTTATCCAAGTTAGCTCTAAAATGACCCAATTTACCTAGAGTAGCTCCTAAACGATCCATTTCACCTAAGTTAGCTAAAAACGATTCATTTCACCTAAATTAGCTCTTAAATGATCCATTTCACTAAGTTAGGTCAAAAACGATCCATTTCACCTTAGTTAGCTCAAAAACATGGCATTTCACCTTAGTTAGCTCATAAACGACCCATTTCAACTAAGTCAGCTCATAAATGATCCATTTCACCTAAGTTAGCTCAAAAACGATCCATTTCACCTTAGTTAGCTCAAAAACGATCCATTTCACCTTAGTTAGCTCATAAACAACCCATTTCAACTAAGTTAGCTCATAAATGATCCATTTCACCTAAGTTAGCTCAAAAACGATCCATTTCACCTTAGTTAGCTCAAAAACTATCCATTTCACCTTAGTTAGCTCAAAAACTATCCATTTCACCTTAGTTAGCTCAAAAACGATCCATTTCACCTTAGTTATCTCAAAAACGATGCCCTTCACCTTAGTTAGCTCATAAACGACCCATTTCAACTAAGTTAGCTCATAAATGATCCATTTCAACTAAGTTAGCTCATAAACAACCCATTTCAACTTAGTTAGCTCATATATGACCCATTTCACCTAAGTTAGCTCATAAATGACATATACTTCTTGTTCTAGTCTTTTTCTTGTTCTATTCACCTATTTCTAACTTTCTTATTTACCATTTTGCAGATTTCACTCACTTCATGGAAGCTAGCTTGCTATGATGGAGTGCTTGCTTTTTCTTTACTAAAACTTTGCATTGTATCTAGCTTGCTATGATAGAACTTGCTATGTTGATGAAACTTTGCTATGTAATATGTATATGGAACAATGTGTATGGATGGAACTTGATGGAACTTGCTATGTTGATGGAACTTGCTATGTTGATGAAACTTTGCTATGTAATATGTATGTGGAATTATGTGCTGGATATGTGATATGTTTGTTGTTAAATATATCTATATATGTCATATATATTTGCTGTGAAAATTGTTGGATTAAAAAAACAGAAAAAGAGCCAATATGCAGGCTCTTTGCCGTCTGCCACTGACGTCAAAGGGCTCTTTGCCATCAGCAGCGGACGACAAAGAGGCCACGTGGCAGGCAACTGTGCTTCTTGGGAGGCTGACCAATTTGGTCAGTTTGCCTACAATGGCTAATGGCAAAGGCTTTGCCGTCCGCGGCGGACGGCAAAGAGTAAAAACTTTGCCTACAGTGGCGGACGGCAAAGGCCTGCCGTGTAGTGACGTCGGCTGACATCATTCGGCGGACGGCAAAGGCCTTCCGAAGTTTGCGTCAGCGGCGGACGGCAAAGGCCTGCCGTTAACCACCTAATGGAGTAACAGCGCATTTATTGCCGTCTGCACTCTTTGCCGTCCGCTGCTGATGGCAAAGGCCTGTTTGCGGTCAGCCGCCCGAAGCAGACGGCAAAGTAGCTCTTTGCCAAACCTTACTTTGCCGTCCCCTTTTGCCGTCCGCGGTAGACGGCAAAGACCTTTGCCGTCAGCCATCCATGCCCCATCCATCGCCGCTGTCCTCCACCACATCCATCGCCATCGTCCTCCACCATGCCGGAGCGCCTACCAAGACCGCGTCGTCCACTGCTAGAGATGGACGTTTCTCATCCACGGCGGCGGATCAATAGCCTTGCATCGCGTCCTCTCGCTTCATCGGCGCCGTCGTCCTCTTTGCCGGGGCCGCTAACACGACCTTCTCTTCCACCGCAACGAGACTTATCCCCCGATGCACCCGTCTATCGTCGCAGATCTGCTTCAACGCCACCGACAGCCATCGCACCCTCGATGCCTACACGGCACCGCAAGAGAGGTGGTACTTCATATCTCCTCAACTTTTTGATCTCAACCAGAAAATAGATCTTAACTTGGTTACTCTAGTTTCTTTTTCGCTCTTAGAATTTAGTCCTTAGTTCGAAGCAAACAATGGATGCTAAATATCATTTCTCCGGTTTGCACCTTCAAATCTGCCATGGCACAGCCATAATACGGTTTAATTGATCATGCTTAGGGTTTAATTGATCATGTTGGTTCCGTGGTGGTTTCTTTAATAGAAATCGGAGGGGAAACCCTCTTTTGCTAAAAAAATATGCTTAGATTTCCCCCCTTGTATGATCAGAATGCGTGCTTCGTGTCATAATAACACTGCTCCACCCATCAAGCTAAACAAGCTTAGTTGTTCAAATACGAATCTGATATTATTAAAACAGAGTTGTTTAATTGGTCAGCTAAATGTTCCTAAATTAGTTTCGAAAATGCATGTTCACCGCTCGGGTGTGTATCTCTGTGTGTGGTCTGGTCAGCACGGTTGGGGAGGTGAACTTTGCATATGCAGGGGTTTATAGGGAGACACTCTCCGAGTTGAATCCGCAATGCATTCCATAGATAATCTGACTACTTTTTATGTTTTCATGAATCTCAGATTCTGAACAGCATCATAATGATTATGAGCTTGCGCGCATGAAAAGAATAAAGCAGAACAATGCAATGGCTGTCAAACTTGGCATTAAGGGACTGAAATCAAGTCTGGATGCAATGCAATGCAAATGCTCTCCACCTACAGATTCGTGCTCAGAATATGATCCTAACAGTCATTCTGAGCTAGAGGGAGACCTAAGTCAATGTAGCTCCCTAGTGGAGGAGTCAGAGGAAGATACCATATCTTATTCACCCATCAAGGCACTTGCTCTAACTCTCCAAGGTTACATTGCTCGCACATATCTTGCAACTGATGCTTTGCATTGCTTCTACTTTGTTGAACTGCCATTAGCTTAGTTTACACATCGTGTATGTGAATACGTCCTGCCTATCCATTTTCAGTACATATTCCATCTGTCATCATACCATATTTATCCATTCAAATGCTGCTCTTGTGTATCAGACGTTCAAAAGGAAGAGGGCAATTGCTGATCGTGGAGGACCACAAGCAAAGTATTTGGAAAAGGTAGTGGCACCTGATAAATCAAATAGCCCATTAGGTGTAGTTGCAATATCACCTGACCCACAAAATACCCCAACTATAGCAGACTCAAGCCCTACTACACTGGTCATTTCTGATGCCCCAACTCAGCAGACCCCAACTGCAGCAAACAGTATGATTATGCCAGTTCACATAGCACCAGTTGTACGACGCAAAACCCCCATTCCAGCAAAGAGTACACCAAATCCAGTTGCCAAATCCCTTTTCGAACCAGAGAGAGCCCCAATTGCAGCAAATAGGAACCCTGTTCCATTTCTTCCCAGTCTAGAAGACGAAGCTTATGTTGTTGTCAGGAAATTTGTGCGCATCTTTCCTTCATGGAAAGATTATACAGCAGACATAGAACAATTTCCAGTCTTCCTCCGCAACTTACGCGTAAGTAATGTACTAATGTTATTCATGGTCATTACTGCATATGTTTCTGTTGATAGAAGACACAAGATTTCATTCTTTTAAATAGGCGAGGTGCAAACTGGATTGTCATGACGAGCAAGGGTTGGTTGCACTTTTCAAGCACTCGTTGATGAAGTATCATTCCTACCTGAGGCAAGCGCACTTCGATGGCAAGCCTCTAAATGAAATTTCTATAAAGTCTCCGGTACTACATTTATCCGAGGGTGACTAGAATAATTTTGTTACACATTGGTCTCGGCTGCAGCGTAAGGTACTGTCTATGATATCACATCACAATTTGAACTACATTTCTGCATTTGCCTTAATGTCTCACTTGTACGAAAACTGTTAGCAGAAGAACATTCGTTCTCAAGGGTATGTTACTTGCCCGAGATTCGATTGTTGGTATCATCATACCTAGTTCAATGTCGGTACCGACAAGTCTCTTTACTCGTTCCGTAATGCATCATGCTGTAACTAACCGATTAGTCACATTGCTTGCAAGGCTTATAGTGATGTGCATTACCGAGAGGGCCCAGAGATACTTCTCTGATACACGGAGTGACAAATCCTAATCTCGATCTATGCCAACTCAACAAACACCATCGAAGACACCTGTAGAGAATCTTTATAATCACCCAGTTACGTTGTGACGTTTGATAGCACACAAGGTGTTCCTATGGTATTTGGGAGTTGGATAATCTCATAGTCTGAGGAATATGTATAAGTCATGAAGAAAGCAATAGATAAAACTAAACGATCATTATGCTAAGCTAATTGATGGGTCTTCTCCATCACATCATTCTCTAATGATGTGATCCCGTTAATCAAATGACAACTCTTGTCTATGGTCAGGAAAATTAACCATCTTTGATTAACGAGCTAGTCAAGTAGAGGCATACTAGGGACACTCTATTTGTCTATGTATTCATACATGTACTAAGTTTCCGGTTAATACAATTCTAGCATGAATAATAAACATTTACCATGATATAAGGAAATATGAATAACAACTTTATTATTGCCTCTAGGGCATATTTCCTTCAGGTGATTATATGTCTCTTTGTTGGTAAGTCGTCATCCCTACTCATCAGTTCTCTTGATATATATGCACCATTTCACAGATCTTCTAATGTTTTGAAGAATTGCCCAAGCAATAGTAAGGAAAAGTGACCTACATTTTAATTGACAACAATGGTAGAGCAAATATGGATTAAGAAAATGGATGTGGAGAGGAAGGAACTGCCGCTTTTCTGGATGCAAGTGAAGTAGTGAAAGATACGGTGACATAGGGAGTTAGGGACACACTTCTCATTTTTAAAATCCACATCAGGGGCCTCCCCTACTATTTCATGGTGAAATACAGACATGTTTAGTGTCCAAGAGAAAAAAAAAGTGGGAGAAACAATTGGTAGTTATTGTTATATGGCTGAATATCCATCATGTTTGACACTCCAGATTAAAACAATGACCGATGTATCTATTTTATGTCCCGTGACAACGCACGGGCATTCAACTAATATCTATAATGGTTGGACTATGCAGGGTGCAGCCAGAGCACCCCATGCTTTGGAGTACAGGATATTTTCCCCTGTGTCCCCTGCCTTTCTCCCCTTCTATAGCCGGGCGTTGGCGGCGTGGAGGTAGGAGTTTGAAAAGTGGAGAAATCCAATCGCTGTTACGTGCATGGCTGCGTGCAGCATGATGGCCTCATGGGCTAGTGTGGGCATTCGTAAGAGGGACTGCTTATAAATCTACAATGGGCTGTACTAGTTGTACTTGTACATGGGCTAAACAAAGGTGAAGGAAATATGACCTAGAGGCAATAATAAAGTTGTTATTTACATTTCCTTATATCATGATAAATGTTTATCATCCATGCTACAACTATATTAACCAGAAACTTAGTACATGTGTGAATACATAGACAAAACAGAGTGTCCCTAGTATGCCTCTACTTGACTAGCTCGTTAATCAAAGATGGTTAAGTTTCCTGACCATAGACATTTGTTGTCATTTGGTGAACGGGATCACATCAGTAGAGAATGATGTGATGGACAAGACCCATCCGTTAGCTTAGCATAGATGATCATTTAGTTTTATTGCTATTGCTTTCGTCATGACTTATACATGTTTCCCTGACTATGAGATTATGCAATTCCCGAATACCAGAGGAACAACTTGTGTGCTATCAAACGTCACAACATAACTGGGTGATTATAAAGATGCTCTACCGGTGTCTCCGATGGTGTTTGTTGAGTTGGCATAAATCGAGATTAGGATTTGTCACTCCGTGTATCGGAGAGCTATCTCTGGGCCCTCTCGGTAATGCACATCACTATGAGCCTTGCAAGCAATGTGACTAATTAGTTACTTGCGGGATGATGCATTACGGAACAAGTAAAGAGACTTTCCGGTAACGAGATTGAACTAGGTATGATGATACCGACGATAGAATCTCGGGCAAGTAACATACCGATGACAAAGCGAACAACGTATGTTGTTATGCGGTTTGACCAATAAAGATATTCGTAGAATATGTAGGAACCAATATGAGCATCCATGTTCCGCTATTGGTTATTTATTGGAAGTGAGTCTCGGTCATCTCTACATAGTTCTCGAACCCGTAGGGTCCGCACGCTTAACGTTCGATGACGATCAATATTATAATGTAGTTCTGAGTCCCGGATGTGATCGCACACATGACGAGGAGTCTCGAAATGGTCGAGACATGAAGATTGATATATTGGAAGGTAATGTTTGGACACCGGAACAGTTTGGGATGAGTTCGGACATTTATCGGAGTACCGGGGGGTTACCGCAACCCCCAAGGGCTTAATGGGCCTAAATGGGCTTTAGTGGAAGAGAGAGGAGGCGGCCAAGAGGTGCCCCCCCAAGCCCAATATGAATTCGGAAGGGGGACGGCCCCCCTTTCCTTCTTCTCCTCTTCCTCTTCCTTCCCCCTCCTAGTTGGACTAGGAAAGGGGGGAAACCTACTCCTAGTAGGAGTAGGAATCCCCCCTTGGGGATGCACCATGAGGCCGCCCGGCCCCCTCCTCCCCTCCTTTATATACGGGGGAGGGGGCACCCCATGGACACACAAGTTGATTCTTAGCCATGTGCGGTGCCCCCCTCCACATATTTCCACCTCGGTTATACTGTCGCAGTGCTTTGGCGAAGCCCTGCGTCGGTAACTTCATCATCACCGTCAAACACGCCGTCGTGCTAACGGAACTCTCCCTCAACCTCACTTGGATCTAGAAGTTCGATGGATGTCACCGAGCTGAACATGTGCAGATCGCAGAGGTGCCGTGCGTTCGGTACTTGATCGGTTGGGTCGTGATGACGTTTGACTACATCAACTGCGTTACTTAACACTTCCGCTTTCGGTCTACGAGGGTACGTGGACACACTCTCTGCACTTGTTGCTATGCTTCTCCTAGATAGATCTTGCATGATCGTAGGAATTTTTTTGAAATACTACGTTCCCCAACAATGGCATCCGAGCCAGGTCTATGCGTAGATGTTATATGCATGAGTAGAACACAAAGGAGTTGTGGGCGTGGGTATATACATATTTCTTTCCGTCACTAGTTGTTTCTTGATTCGGCGGTATTGTTGGATGAAGCGGCCCGGGCCGACATTACATGACTGCGTTCAGGAGACTGGTTCTACCGACGTGCTTCGCACACAGGTGGCTGGCGGGTGTCAGTTGCTCCAACTTTAGTTGAATCGGCTTCAATGAACAGGGTTCTTTTTGAAGATAAAAAAGCAATCACTATACCACATTATGGTTTTTATGTCGTAGGTAAGAACGGTTGTTACTAAGCCCGTAGCAGCCACGTAAAACTTGCAACAACAAAGTAGAGGACGTCTAACTTGTTTTTGGAGGGCATGTTGTGATGTGATATGGTCAAGACATGATGAGATATAAATTGTTGTATCAGATGATCATGTTTTGTTAAAGTTATCGGCAACTGGCAGGAGCCTTATGGTTGTCTCTTTATTGCATAAGTTGCAAGCGCCATATAATTGCTTTACTTTATCACTATGCGATAGCAATAGTTGCAAAAGCAATAGTTGGTGAGACGACCATGTGATTACATGTTGATAAAGATCAAGATGATGGAGATCATGGTGTCATGCTGGTGACGATGGAGATCATGATGGTACTTTGGAGATGGAGATCAAAGGCACAAGATGATGAAGGCCATACCATGTCACATATTTTGATGGCATGTGATGCTTATC
Organism: Triticum dicoccoides; assembly: GCF_002162155.2. Taxonomy (NCBI): domain Eukaryota; kingdom Viridiplantae; phylum Streptophyta; class Magnoliopsida; order Poales; family Poaceae; genus Triticum; species Triticum dicoccoides. Next base: position 595,762,244 of record NC_041390.1, read on the forward strand.
CTTTATGCATTTTATTTTTCTTAGTACGACGGTATCATTATGTGATGACCCCTTACTAAAATTTCAAGGTATAAGTGTTCTCCCTAAGTAAGCACCGTTGCGACAGTTCTTCATGCTGAGACACCACATGATGATCGGGTGTGATAAGCTCTACGTTCACATACAACGGGTGCAAACCAGTTTTGCACATGCAGAATACTCGGGTTAAACTTGACGAGCCTAGCATATGCAGATATGGCCTCGAAACACTAAGACCGAAAGGTCGAACGTGAATCATATAGTAGATATGATCAACATAGTGATGTTCACCATTGAAAACTACTCCATATCACGTGATGATCAGACATGGTTTAGTTGATTTGGATGACGTGATCATTTAGATGACTAGAGGGATGTCTATCTAAGTGGGAGTTCTTAAGTAATATGATTAATTGAACTTTAATTTATCACGAACTTAGTCCTGATAGTATTTTCATATCTATGTTGTAGACCGATAAGCTCGCGTATAGCTTCCTCGTTTTATTTATGATATGTTCCTAGAGAAAACTAAGTTGAAAGTTGATAGTAGCAATGATGCATACTAGGTCCGTGATCTGAGGATTATCCTCATTTCTGCATAGAAGAATTATGTCCTTGATGCATCGCTAGGTGATAGAACTATTGCAGGAGGAAATGCAGACGTTGTGAACATTTGACAAGCTCAGTATGATAACTACTTGATAGTTTAGTGCACCATGCTTTACGGCTTAGAACCGGGACTTCAAAAATGTTTTGAACACCACAGAGCATATAAGATGTGCTAAGAGTTAAAATTGGTATTTCATACTCATGCCCGTGTCGAGAGGTATGAGACCTCTGACAAGTATTTTGCCTACAAGATGGAGGAGAATAGCTCAACCAGTGAGTATGTGCTCAGAATGTCTGAGTACTACAATCGCTTGAATCAAGTGGGAGATAATCTTCCAGATAAGATAGTGATTGACAGAGTTCTCTAGTCACTATCACCAAGTTACTAGAAGTTCGTGATGAACTATAATATGTAAGGGATGACGAAAACGATTCCCGAGCTCTTCGCGATGCTGAAATCAGTGAAGGTAGAAATCAAGAAAAGCATCAAGTGTTGATGGTTGACAAGACCACTAGTTTCAAGTAAAAGGGCAAGGGAAAGAAAGGGAACTTCAAGAAGAATGGCAAGCAAGTTTCCACTCCCATGAAGAAGCCCGAAGCTAGACCCAAGCCTGAAACTTAGTGCTTCTACTACAAAGGAAATGGTCACTGGATGTGGAGCTGCCCTAGATACTTAGCGGATAAGAAGGATGGAAAAGTGAACAAAGGTATATTTGATATACATGTTATTGATGTGTACTTTACTAGTGTTTATAGCAACCCCTCAGTATTTGATACTGGTTCAGTTGCTAAGAGTAGTTACTCGAAACGGGAGTTGCAAAATAAACAGAGACTGGTTAAGGGCGAGGTGATGATGTGAGTTGGAAGTGATTCCAAGGTTGATAAGATCACCATCGCACACTCTTTTTACCTTCGGGATTAGTATTGAACCTAAAATAAATGTTATTTGGTGTTTGCGTTGAGCATAAATATGATTGGATCATGTTTAGTGCAATACGGTTATTCATTTAAGTCAAAGAATAATTGTTGTTCTATTTTCATAAATAAAACCTTCTATGGTCATACACTCAATATAAATGGTTTATTGAATCTTGATCATAGTGATACAGATATTCATAATATTGAAGCCAAAATTTGCAAAGTTAATAATGATAGTGCAACTTATATGTGGCACTGTCGTTTAGGTCATATTGGTGTAAAGCGCATGAAGAAACTCCATGCTGATGGACTTTTGGAATCACTTGATGCTTGCGAACCATGCCTCATGGACAAGCTGACTAAGACTCCATTCTTCAGAACAACGGAGCGAGCAACAGACTTGTTAGAAATAATACATACTGATGTGTGCGGTCCAATGAGTGTTGAGGCTCGCGGCGGGTATCATTATTTTCTGACCTTCACAGATGATTTGAGCAGATATGGGTATATCTACTTGATGAAACATAAGTCTGAAACATTTGAAAAGTTCAAAGAATTTCAGAGTGAAGTGGAAAATCATCGTAACAAGAAAATAAAGTTTCTACGATCTGATCGCGGAAACAAATATTTGAGTTATGAGTTTTGTCTTCATTTGAAACAATATGGAATAGTTTCGCAACTCACGCCACCTGGAACACCACAATGTAATGGTGTGTCCGAACGTCATAACCGTACTTTATTAGATATGGTGCAATCTATGATGTGTCTTACCGAATTACCACTATCATTTTGGCGTTATGCATTAGATACAGTTGCATTCACGTTAAATAGGGCACCGTCTAAAAATCCGTTGAGACGACACTGTATGAACTGTGGTTTCGCAAGAAACCTAAGTTGTCGTTTCTTAAAGTTTGGGGTTGCGATGCTTATGTGAAAAAGCTTCAACCTGATAATCTCGAACCCAAATCGGAGAAATGTGTCTTCATAGAATACCCAAAAGAAACTTTTGGGTACACCTTCTATTACAGATCCGAGGGCAAGATATTCATTGCTAAGAATGGATCCTTTCTAGAGAAGGAGTTTCTCTCGAAAGAAGTGAGTGGGAGGAAATTAGAACTTGATGAGGTAATTGTACCTTCTCCCAAATTAGAAAGTACTTCATCACAGAAATCAGATCTAGCGAATCCTACACCAATTAGTGAGGAAGCTAATGATGATGATCATGAAACTTCAGATCAAGTTACTACCGAACCTCATAGGTCAACTAGAGTACGGTCTGCACCAGAGTGGTACAGTAATCTTTTTCTGGAGATCATGTTACTTGACCATGAGGAACCTACGAACTATGAGGAAGCGATGATGAGCCCAGATTCCATGAAATGGCTTAAGGCCATGAAATCTAAGATGGGATCCATGTATAAGAACAAAGTATGGACTTTGATTGACTTGCCCGATGATCGTCGAGCCATTGAGATTAAATGGATCTTCAAGAGGAAGACGGACGCTGATAGTAGTGTTACTATCTACAAAGCTTGAATTGTCGCAAAAAGGGTTTTCGACAAGTTCAAGGTGTTGACTACGATGAGATTTTCTCACTCGTAGCGATGCTTAAGTCTGTCTGAATCATGTTAGCAATTGCCAGATTTTATGAAATCTGACAAATGGATGTAAAATTGTATTCCTTAATGGATTTCTTAAATAAGAATTGTATATGATACAACAAGAAGGTTTTGTCAATCCTAAAGGCGGTAACAAAGTGTGCAAGCTCCAGCGATCCATCTATGGACTGGTGCAAACATCTCGGAGTTGGAATATACGCTTTGATGAGTTGACCAAAGCATATAGTTTTAAACAGACTTGCATTGAAGCGTGTATTTACAAGAAAGTGAGTGGGAGCACTACATCATTTCTGATAAGTGTATGTGAATGACATATTGTTGATCGGAAATAATGTAGAATTTTCTGGAAAGCATAAAAGAGTGATTGAAAGGAGTTTTTCAAAGAAAGACCTTGGTGAAGCTGCTTACATATTGAGCATCAAGATCTATAGATATAGATCAAGACGCTTGATAAATCTTTTCAATGAGTACATACCTTGACAAGTTTTTGAAGTATTTCAAAATGGAACAGTCTAAGAAGGAGTTCTTGCCTGTGTTGCAAGGTGTGAAGTTGAGTAAAGACTCAAAACCTGACCACGGTAGAAAATAGAAAGATAATGAAAATTCATTCCCTATGCCTCAGTCATAGGTTCTATAAAGTATGCTATGTTGTGTACCAGACCTATTGTGTACCTCACAATGAGTTTGACAAGAGGGTACAATAGTGATCCAGGAGTGGATCACTGACCTGTGGTCAAAATTATCCTTAGTGGAATAAGGAAATGTTTGTCGGTTATGGAGGTGACAAAGAGTTCGTCGTAAAGAGTTACATCAATGCAAGCTTTAACACCAATCTAGATGACTCTAAGTCTCAATCTAGATACATATTGAAAGTGGGAGTGATTACCTAGAGTAGCTCCATGCAGAGCATTGTACACATAGAAAATTTGCAAAATACATACGGCTCTGAATGTGGCAGACCCATTGACTAAACTTCTCTTACAAGCAAAACATGATCGCTCTTTGGGTGTTAATCACATAGCGATGTGAACTAGATTATTGACTCTAGTAAACCTTTTGGGTATTAGTCACATGGAGATGTGAACTAATCACATAAAGATGTGAACTATTGGTGTTAAATGACATGTCGATGTGAACTAGATTATTGACTCTAGTGCAAGTGGGAGACTGAAGGAAATAAGCCCTAGAGGCAATAATAAAGTTGTTGTTTATATTTCCTTATATCCTAGAATTTTATTAACCGGAAATTTAGTACATGTGTGAATACATAGACAAAACAGACTGTCCCTAGTATGCCTCTACTTGACTAGCTCGTTAATCAAAATGGTTAAGCTTCCTGACCATAGACATGTGTTGTCATTTGATGAACGGGATCAAATAATTAGAGAATGATGTGATGGACAGGCCCCATCCGTTAGCTTAGCATAAATGATCGTTTAGTTTTATTACTATTGCTTTCATCATGACTTATACATGTTCCTATGACTATGAGATTATGCAACACCCGAATACCGGAGGAACACCTTGTGTGCTATCAAACTTCGCAACATAACATGGTGATTATAAAGATGATCTACAGGTGTCTCCGATGGTGTTTGTTGAGTTAGCATAGATCGAGATTAGGATTTGTCACTCTGTGTATCGGAGAGGTATCTCTGGGCCCTCTCGGTAATGCACATGACTATGAGCCTTGCAAGCAATGTGACTAATGAGTTAGTTACGGGATGATGCATTACGGAACAAGTAAAGAGACTTGTCGGAACCGAGATTGAACTAGGTATGATGATACCGACAATCGAATCTCGGGCAAGTAACATACCATTGACAAAGGGAACAACGTATGTTGTTATGCGGTTTGACCGATATAGAACATGTAGGAACCAATATGAGCATCCAGGTTCCACTATTGGTTATTGACCGGAAGTGAGTCTCAGTCATGTCTACATAGTTCTCGAACCCGTAGGGCCCGCACGCTTAACGTTCGATGTCGATCAGTATTATGAGTTTATGTGTTTTGATGTACTGAAGGTAGTTCGGAGTCTCGGATGTGATCACGGACATGACGTGGAGTCTCGAAATGATTGAGACATGAAGATTGATATATTGGAAGGTTACGTTTGGATGCCAAAATGGTTTCGGATGAGTTCGGGCATTTACCGGAGTACCGGGGGGTTACCGGAACCCCCTCGGGGCTTAATGGGCCTACGTGGGCTTTAGTGGAAGAGAGAGGAGGTGGCCAAGAGGTGGGGGCGCCCCCCCAAGCCGAATCTGAATTGGGAAGGGGACCGGCCCCCCTTTCCTTCTTCTCCTCTTCCCCTTCCTTCCCCCTCCTAGTTGGACTAGGAAAGGGGGGAAACCTACTCCTAGTAGGAGTAGGAATCCCCCCTTGGGGGCGCACCATGAGGTTGGCTGGCCCCCTCCTCCCCTCCTTTATATACGGGGGAGGGGGCACCCCATAGACACACAAGTTGATTCTTAGCCGTGTGCGGTGCCCCCCTCCACATATTTCCACCTCGGTCATATTGTCGCAGTGCTTAGGCGAAGCCCTCCGTCGGTAACTTCATCATCACCGTCAACACACCGTCGTGCTGCCGAAACTCTCCCTCAACCTCAGCTGGATCTAGAAGTTCAAGGGATGTCACCGAGCTGAACGTGTGCAGATCGCGGAGGTGCCGTGTGTTTGGTACTTGATCGGTTGGATCGTGAAGACATTTGACTACATCAATCGCGTTACTACGAGGGTACGTGGACACACTCTCCCCGCTCATTGCTATGCTTCTCCCAGATAGATCTTGCATGATCATGGGAATTTTTTAAATACTACGTTCTCCAACAAAAGGTTGATGGG
>NC_041390.1:595768533-595784076 GCF_002162155.2 Triticum dicoccoides
GTTGCCCCTGGCTGGTTGTAATGGAGAGTATCATATACTAGTATCATGCATATGATATTTTTTTTGACATGCATGCATATGATAGTAGTATATGATACTCCCTCCGTAATGCATAGTATCATAAGTTAGTATCTTAAGTTGTCTTATTAATTGTGATGCATGACACAAAGTAGTACAACATTTAACATGATATGGTATCATGATATGATACCACACCCTCTCTTTCCTCATTTAGTTGTGTGCCACATCATCCAAAAAGTCTAAGGGTTTGTCTAGGTCTTATTCAACTGAGACTTTGCAAAGTCTCAGTCGACTGATGACATCAGCATGTGTACTTCCTAGGCTTTTTTGTTTTGTCTGAAATTGTCATGTCTTGTCTTCGTGATGGGCTGGCCTGGTCCTGTACTGCGCTTTCGTCTTATGTTTTCTCATGCACACCATTACGTAGTTGCCGGATTGTTTTCTCTTGTTAGTACGTACTTGGGATGTACCACTGCCCTTGTAAGTGTATTTTGCTAACTAGCTTCAGCTCGACAAGTGATGCAACTTTCTTGTGTTCAAAATCTTGTATTCTTTTTGGTCGCCGAAAAATCCTTGTATATGCTGCTTGTAGTTGGGTGTGACCGTGTGAGCTATGGGCATACATCTTATGGTGATTTTATTTTAGAAAAAAATACAAAAATACAAAGCTGGACATGATTCCACGCGCACCCATGTAAATAGTAAAATTAAAAATACTAGAAAGAAACTAAAAATTCTAAAATTTTGAGGTATCAAATTTGGTCGGCCATTCTACTCACGTGTGAAGTTTCGTGATGTATTGACACATGTGGTATTCTTAGTGAACAAAATACAAGTGAGACCATACTATTCATCAAATAGTGTTTTTTAATATAGCGTCAATTTTGTCACTTTTGTCCATGTTTCCATGGATGTCATTTTTTCATGAAACTTCATATGCAAGTATACCGGTTGACTATGTATGTTAGAAAACAAAATCAGATTTTTTTTGTTTCTCTAGTATTTTTTAATTTACTATTTATAAGGGATGCGCGTGGAACCATATGACCAAATCCGCATTCGAAAAAAATACAAGTATCTAAACAAAGAAGATATTCTACACACATACAACTGTAGTGCAATTACGTGCAACTTGTTGGGGATCGTAGCAGAAATTAAAAATTTTCTACGCATCACCAAGATCAATCTATGGAGTATTATAGCAACAAGGGGAATAGGAGTGCACCTACATACCCTTGTAGATCGCGAGCGGAAGCGTTCAAGTGAACGGGGATGATGGAGTCGTACTCGCCGTGATCCAAATCACCGATGACCAAGTGCCGAACGGACAGCACCTCCGCGTTCAACGCACGTACTATTGGGAAGACGTCTCCTCCTTCTTGATCCAGCAAGGGGGAAGGAGAGGTTGATGAAGATACAGCAGCATGACGGCGTGGTGGTGGATGTAGCAGGATCCCGGTAGGGCTTCGCCAAGCGCAAGCGGGGAGGAGAGGTGTTACGGAGGGAGAGGGAGGCGCCAAGAGCAAGGGTGCGGCTGCCCTCCCTCCCCCCTCTTTATATAGGGGCCTTGGGGGGGCGCTGGCCCTAGGAGATCTAATCTCCAAGGGGGCGGCGGCCAAGGGGTGGCTTCCCCCCCAAGCCAAGTCTGGGGCGCCCCCACCCCTAGGGTTTCCCAACCCTAGGCGCAGGGGGGCCCAAGGGGGGGTGCACCAGCCCACCAGGAGCTGGTTCCCCTCCCACCTCAGCCCATGGGGCCCTCCGGGATAGGTGGCCCCACCCGGTGGACCCCCGGGACCCTTCCGGTGGTCCTGGTACAATACCGGTAACCCCCGAAACCTTCCCGATGGCCGAAATTGGACTTCCTATATATAAATCTTTACCTCCGGACCATTCTGGCCGGAACTCCTCGTGATGTCCGGGATCTCATCCGGGACTCCGAACAACTTTCGGGTTACCGCATACTAATATCTCTACAACCCTAGCGTCACCGAACCTTAAGTGTGTAGACCCTACGGGTTCGGGAGACATGCAGACATGACCGAGATGCCTCTCCAGTCAATAACCAACAGCGGGATCTGGATACCCATGTTAGCTCCCACATGCTCCTCGATGATCTCATCGGATGAACCACGATGTCGAGGATTTAATCAATCCCGTATTCAATTCCCTTTGTCAATCGGTACATTACTTGCCCGAGACTTGATCGTCGGTATCCTAATACCTTGTTCAATCTCGTTACCGGCAAGTCACTTTACTCGTACCATAATGCATGATCCCCGTGACCAACCCCTTGGTCACATTGATCTCATTATGATGATGCATTACCAAGTGGGCCCAAGAGATACCTCTCCGTCATACGAAGTGACAAATCACAGTCTCGATTCATGCCAACCCAACAGACACTTTCGGAGATACCCGTAGTGCACCTTTATAGCCACCCAGTTACGTTGTGACGTTTGATACACCCAAAGCACTCCTACGGTATCCGGGAGTTGCACAATCTCATGGTCTAAGGAAATGATACTTGACATTAGAAAAGCTCTGGCAAACGAACTATACGATCTTTGTGGTATGCTTAGGTTTGGGTCTTGTCCATCACATCATTCTCCTAATGATGCGATCTCGTTATCAATGACATCCCCATGTCCATAGTCAGAAAACCATGACTATCTGTTGATCAACGAGCTAGTCAACTAGAGGCTCACTAGGGACACATTGTGGTCTATGTATTCACACATGTATTACGATTTCCGGATAATACAATTATAGCATATACAATTATCATGAACAAGGAAATATAATAATCATTTTATTATTGCCTCTAGGGCATATTTCCAACAGTCTCCCACTTGCACTAGAGTCAATAATCTAGTTACATTGTGATGAATCGAACACCCATGGAATTCTGGTGTTGATCATGTTTTGCTGTAGGGAGAGGTTTAGTCAACGGATCTGCTACATTCAGGTCCGTATGTACTTTACAATTTCTATGTCTCCATTTTGAACACTTTCACGAATGGAGTTGAAGCGACGCTTGATATGCCTGGTCTTCCTGTGAAACTTGGCCTCCTTCACAAGGGCAATTGCTCCAGTGTTGTCACAGAAGAGAGTCATCGGGTCCGACGCATTGGGTATGACTCCTAGGTCGGTAATGAACTCCTTCGCCCAGACTGCTTCTTGTGCTGCCTCCGAGGCTGCCATATACTCTGCTTCACATGTAGATCCCGCCACGACGCTTTGCTTGCAACTGCACCAGCTTACTGCCCCACCATTCAAAATATACACGTATCCGGTTTGAGACCTAGAGTCATCCAGATCTGTGTCGAAGCTAGCATCGACGAAACCCTTTACGACGAGCTCTTCGGCACCTCCATAAACGAGAAACATATCCTTGGTCCTTTTCAGGTACTTCAGGATGTTTTTGACCGCTGTCTGGTGTTCCTTGCCGGGATTACTTTGGTACCTACCTACCAAACTCACGGCAAGGTTTACATCGGGTCTGGTACACAGCATGGCATACATAACAGACCCTATGGCTGAGGCATAGGGGATGACACTCATCTCTTCTATATCTTCTACCGTGGTCGGGCATTGAGCCGTGCTCAATCGCACACCTTGCAATACAGGCAAGAACCCCTTCTTGGACTGATCCATATTGAACTTCTTCAATATCTTGTCAAGGTACGTACTTTGTGAAAGACCAATGAGGCATCTCGATCTATCTCTATAGATCTTGATGCCTAATATATAAGCATCTTCTCCAAGGTCCTTCATTGAAAAACTCTTGTTCAAATAGGCCTTTATGCTTTCCAAGAATTCTATATCATTTCCCATCAACAGTATGTCATCCACATATAATATGAGAAATGCTACAGAGCTCCCACTCACTTTCTTGTAAACACAGGCTTCTCCATAAGTCTGCATAAACCCAAACGCTTTGATCATCTCATCAAAGAGAATGTTCCAACTCCGAGATGCTTGCACCAGCATAAACCCAAACCCAAACCCAAACGCTGGCATCACTGGAGGCGGGTTTACAGCCTCGGCAACCACTCCTTGTTCCTTGGGCTCAATTATCCGATCATCCAACCAATCATCGATCATATCACCGGCGATGATTACTGTGCTATGCAATTTCCATTCGCGAGGGGGGGCTGTGTTTACACATCATACCATGGGTTTCATGAATCACCATATCTAGAGAGTCGTCGACACAGCTTGTTGCCAGATAATCTTCAGTGTGTGAAAGGCATCAAGCTTCCATGCGATTGATGGCTTTTGCAAACCCGACATGCGGCGATGTGGTTCATGCCAACAGCAAATATGCACAACTTGATTCGTGCTGATATCTAGACTGAGCCATGTATTCTGCTGCTGTAGCACGAACCTCTTTTGTTGGATATTATGTACTGTTGTTAGTTTGAAGCACTGCTCTGGTTTCAAGGATAGATACCTTCCTGGGATCAAGTGCATCCTAACTCACCTGCATAGGATGTCCTGATGATGATGATGGCGGTCAAATTATTCATCATGTCCACACATTGAATTGACGTGACATCATGCTGCGCGTGAGGTGACACAAGAATCCCGGCGGCGTGTTCGGGTATTCTAGACTTCAGATTTGGAGTACCACTTATCTGTCGAAATCTTTCATCATTGACCTAAAATAGTCGATTGATGATACATTGAGTACCATAAAACTGGAATTACCGATGCAAGTCAAAGAAGGATTGGCCCGTGCTGCCGGCTGGCATCAAGTTTGATCCCACGGATCAGGAGCTGATCGAGCACCTTGAGGCCAAAGTGAGTGCTGACGGCGCGAGATTTCAGTCTCTTATCGATTTGTTCATACCAACCATCGACAGCGAGCACGACATATGTTACACCCAACCTAAGAAACTTCCAGGTAAGACACCGATCGGCCGTCTACTTGCACAAACATATTCCTTTGTTTATAGATCTATTTTTCTTTTTAGACGCAGACCTGGTGAAGCAATTACAATTTCACAGTTAATAAAAAGTGAAACAAGTGACTGCAACATGCCAAAGATGTTATGGAAATGCCAACTAGGTACACAAAAACCTGTATTCCACAATACTGCAGGTACCACACTGAGTGGCCTAAGGAAGCATTTCTTCCAGCGCAATTCCAGGGCGTTCAAAAGGGGCGCGTGGACGCGTCGCAAGATACAATCGGAGTGCGGCATGCACGTGATGTGGCACAAGACCGGCAATACCTTGCCGGTGATGGTCAACGGCCGGCAGACGGGCAGGAAAAAAGGTTCTGGTGCTGCACACCAACAAGAACTTCGACCAGCAGAGGACTAACTGGGTGATGCACCAGTACCACCTCGGGGACCTGGAGCAAGAGAAGGAGCGGGAGTTGGTCCTCTGCATGATTTTCTACCAGATGAACACTAGGGCTAGGAGTAAAAAGATTATAAGTTAGTTTGGTATTGGTAGTTGTACTACCTTGTCGTCCGCAAGTCGGTATTGTTGTTAACGAACTTTTGGTATGAACTTGCATTTGCTTCCAACCATCATGCCGAGGGTCGACGTGGATATAAAGCTGAATCATTTGTTTCGAAACGAATTTTCAGGCACCTGATTTTTATTTGATGGGTAGCATAAGCACCCACCGTTTGAATTTCCAGTTCTCCAATTTTTTCGAAACAAGTGCATGCACTTATTATCACGATAAAAAACAATATCCGTGCTGCATCCCAGTTATCAGTCTGTACTTGCGGAATTCTGTCTTTATTGAGCATGTATATTGTATTTTCAGGTCGAGCAAGTTTCAACTGGGCTGTAGATTTCCCAGGGTTATTTTGTTTTTAACAGGCCCAGCCCATGACGACAATGGGGTACAAAGATCCAGCAGGTATCTACTGGCCTCTGGCCCGCCAGCGTTAGTTATATTTTGTCTTACAACATCCGCAGACAATTTTTTTACTGAATCAAACACACAGCGCAGTTCTATTTTCCTCTTGAAACGCATGTCCTACATCCGTTTTCTAAGCTCTACCTATAGTTTTACTAGTTCATATACACGTATCATTATATTGAAAACACATAAAATTCCCTTTTCATATTTACATCCTTATTTTTGTTGTTTTTTCCCACCCAGCGCTGATTTTTTTACCACTGGTTTTTCCCTTAAAGCAACTAAATTGTCCCACGTCTTATTTGCTTACAAAAAAAACGATTTTTTTGGCAAATCAATAAGTTCTTAAAAAATGTTTATCATTTCGGGATTACAACAGTTCGGACTCCATCGAAATATGCAAAATAAGGTTGGACTTTTTGACCGTGGTCCTGGGCAGAAAATGGGCTGTAATAAATTACTTAAGAATTAACAAATGGGCTACAAATTATAAAAAATAGAAAATGGGCTTTATGTTGTCTGCCACAGATTTGGAGGCTGACTTGTGGGCCTACTAAGTTCATGCGTACACAAGGTTTCTCAAAAAAGAAACTTAGTCAACAATCGACTCTACCAGCGTCAGACCGTTAGATGTCAATCTAACAACAATCATGATTCTTCAGTCTTTGATCCTCCTGCCCCAGCCGCCCAAACCAGTGCCGTCGGAACCGCTTGCTCCCGCCTCCCGTGGTCGGCAGTGCTGTCGGGAAGGCCTCATGGCCCCATCATACTCGCATCCCTGGCCTGTCTATCCCTCTACTCAACCACACCTCCTGTTATTTTCCAGCAATGGCAGCCGAACAAGTCAACCCTCGTACTCGCCACCGCATGGGCAGCCACTGCCGTGTCTTCCCCGGCTCCGTGTCGTTCCCTTCTTAGGCCTTGCCGTCATCCACCGCCCTGGTGCTCTCGGCGCGGCGTGGTCCACGAGGTCCATCCAACGGGCGTAGTGCTTCTTCAACCTCTGGTCTTCTTGCCCCAGCTGCCCAAAGCAGCGCCAGTCGTGCCGCATGCTCCTGCCTCCCGTGGCCGGCCGTGCTGCCGCGGAGGCCTCACCATCCCCATGCTACTCCCACTGCTGGCCAGGCCATCCCTCCACTCACCCACTCCCCCTGTTATTCTGTGGCGATGGCAGCCTCACACTGCAGCCAAACCAGTGAACCCTCGTACTCCTCTCCGCGTGGGCATCCACTGCCACACCTTCCCCGGCTCCGCGTCGTCCCCTTCCTAGGCCTCACCGTCGTCCACCGCCTTGGTACTCTCGGTGCGGTGTGGTGAACGTGGTCAACGACATTCCATCGGAAGAGTACTGTACATAGAGAGGCTCACAGCTGGGTCCACGGCCACAGACCGGTTTTTTTGTGATTTGCCAAGTAAGTCGCTTTGTCAGGCCTTTTGGGCTGCAAATCTTTCAAGACGAGGAGGGCTTTCATTCGGCTAGCCGAGAAAATGGCCCATCAGTAATGAGAAATGGACTGTACATTTTTAAAACACATCAAACCGACAATTAGTTTCAAATATCTTTTTTTTCATTTCGAGATTTGAAATTACATTAATTTTTATGCGTGGAGAATTTGTTGGATTTTATATTGATATACATTTATTTTTAAAATCAGCTTGAATGTGAGTCAAAATTTCGGGATTAAAAACAGTTCGGACCGCACCGAAATATGCAAAATTTCATATAATTTTTTAACGGTGGCCACAATATGGGTTGTAATGCTAACAAAAAGAATATGGGCTCCAAAAAAACCTTAATAATTAGCAAATGGGCTGTAAATTATTAGAAATAATGGAAGATGGGCTGTATGCTGTTTTCCACATATTTGAGGCTTTCCTAAAAAAAAAGGTTGATGCACAAGCAGTGACTGTTGGATGGCCATCCAACGGCTGTCGTGCTTCTTCAATCTCTGCTCTTCCTGCTCCAGCCGCTCAAACAGGCGCCGGCGGGACTGCCTGCTCCCTCCTCCCCGCGGCCGGCTTTGCTGCCGCGCAGGCCTCACCGCCCCACCGTACTCCCATAGCTGGCCTAGCCATCCCTCTACTCACCCACACCTGATGTTATTCTCCGGCGACGGCAGACGAACCAGTAAACCCTCATACAGTCGTACTCCCCTCCGCGTGGGAAACAACTGCCGAGTCTTCCCTGCCTCCGTGTCGTTCCCTTCCTAGGCCTCACCGTCGTCCCCCGCCCTGGTGCTCTCGGCTCGGCGTGGTCAACGTGGTCAACGACCGACATGCATCTGAAGTGGACTTTACGTGGAGAGGCCGACAGCTGGGTCCACGGCCGCACGCAAGGAAATGCCTCCTTATTACGCGCAAAATAATGATTCCTCCACTTGACATCAGGGACCCACCGAAAGGCCCTCTGTATTTCGCCAAAAAAAATGTTACCGCCGCTGACAGCTTGGACCCACCAGCTATATCTTCGCTTGCAAGGAAGTGCCTCCTTATTACGCACAAAAAAATGAATACTCCCCCTGTTAGCTGGGACCCATTATAGTGGCAGGCTGACTTGTGGGCCTACTAAGTTTACCGGGACGGAGGGCTTTGTTAGCTTAGTCAATATGCACGATTCTAGCTCCAGTGACCGTACGATGTCCATCCAACGGCCGCAGTGCTTCTTCAACCTCTGGTCTTCTTGCTCCAGCCGCCCAAACCAGCGCCGGTCGTGCCTCATGCTCCTGCCTCCCATGGCCGGCTACGATGCGGCGGAGGCCTTCTCGTCCCCTACTACTCCCACCGCTGGCCAGGCCATCCCTCTATTCACCCACACCCCCTGTTACTCTGCGGCGATGACAGCCTCACAGGGCAGCGAACCAGTGCCCTCGTACTCCTCTACGCATGGGCATCCACTGCCGCGTCTTCCCCGGCTCCACGTCGTCCCCTTCCTAGGCCTCGCCGTCGTCCACCGCCCTGGTTCTCTCGGCACGGCGTGGTCAACGTGGTCAAGGAACGGCTTCCATCGGACGTGGACTGTACGTGGAGATGCTGACAGCTGGGTCCACGGCCGCAATAAGGAAGTGCCTCCTTATTACGTCCAAAATATTTATTCCTCCACCTGACAGCGGGGACCCACCGGACGGGCCATCGTATTTCACCAAAAAATGATTCGCCCCCTGACTGCTGGGACCCACGAGCTACATCTTCGCACGCAAGGAAGTGCGTCCGAAAAAAAACGATTCGCCCCCCTGACTGCTGGGACCCACCAGCCACCCGACTACTAGGACCCACCAGCAACATCTTCGCACGCAAGGAAGTGCGTCCGGGCAAAAAAACGATTCGCCCCCTGACTGCTGGGACCCACCAACTACATCTTCACAGGCAAGGAAGTTCCTGACAGTCGGGACCCACCTGGTCGAAGCATACGTAGCGTTGTCATTCTGGTCGTGAACGTGTACGTACATACTGGTCGATGTAGAGGCGCGCACGTGTCGTAGTAGAGGCGCGCACGTGTCGTAGTAGAGGCGCGCACGTAGCATGTACACGTACGTACAACGGCCAGGGTGCAAGAAAGAAAATACGGCCATGTATGTGTACATACGGGCGGGGTCTCGAACGCCTACTCACGCATACGTACGGCGAGGGCTCGTTGACATGGTTGGGTCGGAACGGAGAAACAACATCGTCGTCGTGTTCATGGGGAGGCAACCGAATGCGTCATGTTCATGGGGAGGCAACGGAATGCATGGTCGTGTTCATCGGGAGGGCTTGGATGGAATAGGCGATGGAAACGAGGCCTGGCATACCGTAGAACGGAGGAAACGGCCTTGTGTTCGACCGACCATGTTCGAAACGGGATCCTGTTCATCGGGAGGGGTCTGGCATACTGCAAAACGGAGGAAACGGACCTCCTACGGTCGAAATGGGGGTCCTGTTGATCGGGAGGGGTGTGGCGTGCCGCAAAATGGAGGAAACGGACCTCCTACGGTCGAAACAGGGGTCCTGTTGATCGGGAGGGGTGTGGCGTACCGCAAAACGGAGGAAACAGACTTGTGTTGGAGTGCTACGGTCGAAATGGGGGTCCTGTTCATCGGGAGGGGTGTGGCGTACCGCAAAACGGGACTCCACGGGATACTGTTCATCTCCACCGTCGACCCCCTCCAGACTCCACGAGCTACTGTTCATCCACCGTCGACCTCCTCCGGCCTCCACCTGCGACTGTTCATCCACGGGCTCCTGTTCATCCAGCCTCCACCGCGCGCTACTCCACCGGCTACTGTTCAACTACCCCTCCACCGTCTACTGTTCATCCAGCCCTCCACACCATGGGGTCCTGTTCAACCACCCCTCCACGGGCACCCCTCCACCGTCTACTTATCATCCAGCCCTCCACACCACGGGGTCCTGTTCAACCACCTCTCCACGGGCACCCCTCCACCGTCTACTGTTCATCCAGCCCTCCACACCACGGGGTCCTGTTCATCCACCCCACCACGGGCACCCCTCCACTGTCTACTGTTCATCCAGCCCTCCACGACACCACGGGGTCCTGTTCATCCAGAGGCAACGCCACCGCTCACTGTTCATCCAAACCCCCCGCAATGCTCACTGTTCATCCCATCGATCGGCTTCAGTTAGCAGCATTAGCAAAGGAATCTCTCGATCGGGTTCAGTTAACAGCCATCGATCAATCGCTCGGGTTCAGTAACGCGTAGCCTGCAGTGCAATCGCTCGGGTTCAGTTAGAGCCCAACGCCTCGGTCAGGTTTAGTAAGAGCCAACGCCTCGCACACACGCGCGTACGTGTACGAGAGAAACACGCATCGCTCGGCCCCCGAGTTCCCACCGTAACTGGGAACTCCCCGAAATTTTCCTCCCCCTCGCTTCTACCACGGTTTTTTCCGTCATGGACGGCCCAAAGAATGTCATGCAGCTGCATCTCCAGCCCGCCCAGGACGAAAAGCCCATTTTTTGTCATGATTTTTTGTCATAGAAGTAGGAGCCCACCACATCTATGATGATACCGGGTTTTGTCACAATTATCGTCATAGAAGTGTCATATGTATGACATAAATTTTTTTCGTTCGGTCCAAAATGTCACGGATGTGTCTTTTTTTTGTAGTGAACATCAAGGTCGATTCCTCTTATTTGATCAACCATTCGCCATGTCAAAAATGCAGAGGGGGATGCAAGGAGCACAAGGCCTGCACATCCAAGCAAGTGGTAATATGGACTTGTACATGGAACATCCCAAGCGCAAGCAGAGCTGCAGTGAGCCTGTACAACGAGCTAGCGTAAGTCCCTGCATTTCATTTAATTCGTATTGGCATTCATGTATTATTTGTGTGCAGTGGCTGATCCACGAATTCAAGTTACCAGGGGCGAACTTTTAACTTAAAAAATACGAAGGCACTTGCACTCCGGAAATTAACATAACTTGAGAAATGTGAAGCTACATGCACTTTGAAAACCAGCTAATGATCCAAAGTAGTTCAGATTATAAACACTAAATGATGCAAGCACCAAAAACACAAATGCAACATGGTGTACAAGGACTACAAACATGGTCTGTACCTGCTTGAATTATTCATTCTCTGGCTGAAAATATCGAAGTGTAATTGCACGTATAACCAGTGCGCAAACTGCATATCAATATATCTATCCTGCACAATTATGCCAATAGTTTCAAACAACAGATTAGAAAAGTATTTATGCTATGTTGTCATGATATGGGGACTTTCTGGTAGATGGCCTCGACATTTCCTCAAGCTATGAAAATGCACTATAATTTTCTTGTCATCAATGCCTGCAAATCTCTGTCTCTCTCAACATAGTAGATCATCATTAGACACTAAATCCTTCAATGAGCTTGCAAAATGCTTGCATTAGATCCCTCATTAGACACTATATGTTCATCACCAGGAGCATGTAAAATGTTTGCATCAAATCCTTCATTAGCAGTCTGTTCATTAGACACTTCAGGCTCAAGAACAACATGAGCTTGTATGTTTGCACCGGAAACTTGATTAGACACATCAGATTTAGTCAGTTCAATATTGATTGGGGGAGTTATAAAATAAGTAGAAATTGCTTTCATTTTCTCATAGATTCCCTACATACAAGCAGTTTTACAACACCGTCAGGTTTAACTATTGGCCAGAAATTGAAGAGTTGAATTAGATATAATCAGAGATGTGATGTACCTGCTCGTTGCGCATGCTACTCTTGCAAGCTGCGACTGTCCGTTTGCGCAAGCTCGATGCCATGCCCGTGCTGCCGCCGCTGCCTCCCACGCAGGCTACACCCAGGGTTGGATCTTCATCTTCTTGTCCTTCCGTTCGCTTGAAGCCCGGCGACCGCCCTCCAACGAGGGGCGCGAGGAAGTTCTGTGTCGGTCTGTCCAGCGGCGGCTAGGTTAGGAGCGAACCAGACTGGAGGCTGGAGCAAATGAATTGGGATTTTTCCTGTTGTCGATTGATATGGGAGGCGCTCGTTTGGGCCGCGAGCCTGCTATAGGGCCTGCCTTGCACTTATGTTATTGGCCCATCCAAATTGAAACATTTTTCTTCATTTTTTACATTGCCTGCTCGTGCGTTGGGACGAACAAAACTAGCGTGGGCCAAACTGGACGACTCAAACTAGGTGCACACTTTCCGGCCACCTAAAGCGGCCATCCATACCAGCCCCTATGGTGGCGTCGCCCCTTTTGCGTGTATGATTGGATAGTGAAAAATATTCCAGTGGCGATTTTGAATTACCCACAGAATGGTTGAATTGCTTGTTTCTATGAACTGAGTTCGCCAATAATGTGAAGGATGTCAGTCTTTTCATCTTCTTTTAGATTGTTTAGACCTCGATATGCCAAAAGTAATCGCATGAAATATACAGTAGAAGCCAGTGTGATGTGTTTGGCTACAACTAGTCTGACTACACGTCCTCATATAACATATCAAGGACGCACCATCTTACCAGATTAACCATTCGACTTACCCATGCAGTGTGGGAAGAAAGAAGTATTGGGACTGCGTATCCAAGCAATTGATGCCATGGACTCCTTCATACAACCTTGTAAGCGAAAAAGAAGTTGCATTGTGCCTGTACAAAGAACTAGCGTAAGTTCAGTTACCTGCTTCTCGGAATTTTAGTTAGCCACTTATTGCAAAATTGTTCAATTACGTTGCTTGGCTTAATTTAGTTTGCTACTGATTACATAATGGCATAGCCTGTTAATCATATTGTAGACTACGCCTATCTATGTGTTTGATACTTACTGTTAAGAATTACCTGTTTGCCTTAACTTAAATATCTACTTGTTTGTTTAACTGCTTTACTGCTTCAACAGCAGGTTACAATGATGTTAATAACTACTTTTTAGCATCCAATTGAAACTCTTTAATTCCTTGTTTGTTTAACTGGTTTTCTGTTATAACTCCCAGTTGAGATGTTTTGCTAACTTCAACTTTTCTGAATCCAATCGGAACTTTAATGGCAAAACAGGTTAGCCCAAGATCTAAGAGCGAGGTCCCCATGGACGTTGCATCATCACACAGTAGTGGCACCGACCCAATCATGCATTATGAATTGCCAACTACTTATGCTCTAGAGGCTAAACTAGTGGTAGAAAGAGATTCTGCTTCTGCACTTAAAGATGAAGTTGACATGTTGAGGAAGCAAATATCACAATCACAAGCAGTACTCAAGACAACCATTAAATATTTGGTGGATTTCAAAACGAAGAAAGCTGAGACTGACCAGATTGTTAAGGTCCTGAAGGAAAAAAGGAAATTAAATTCCTACTTAGTAAATCATAGGTGAAATGTTCTTTCCATAGTTGAATAACCTTTGTGTTGTCTGTTCATGTAATCAATCAAACCATTTGTTTTAGATATCATGTAATAATTTTTTTTGTTTTTTGTTTGTAATTTTATTTGAGCACAAGTATGTATTAATTGATAAGACTCGGAGACATTTCATTTGGATTGCTGTGCCAGACCTACAAATATGCCAATCGGGCTGAATGTGCATTCAGCAATAGTAGTATAGATGGACCATAAGTGGCACGCATCGGAAAGGGCCAAGATGCTGGCTAAAAAAAGGATGTTGTTGTACCCAAAAAAAAGTACAGGGGCCTGGCTTATGTATGTTAGTTGATATTATTGATCCATATACTCTATAAGTGTTTATATGTCTGTTAGTTCCGTACATTCTTGGTTGATTGACTCGGTATTTGAATCTTGATACATCGCTTGTGTACATATCTAAATGGGAGTACACATTATGCTGCGTGTGACATTTGAGTTGGACATGAAGTGTTCCAAATATTCGAATTCACCTTAAACTGGATCCTAGTTTCTGAACTTGAGTATCGGCATTTGTAAACCATATTCATATATTACAGTGGAATACATCTTTGTCGTCCTTTTGAAGATATATAAAAACACATCGAATGATTTATAAAGATTCATATAGGAATACAAAATGGATTCGAATTTAGTTGCCAGGGTAAACGTGGATGCTTATTGTCCCAAAATTCGAAAGAAACAGCAAAATGTCCACTCCCACGTCGGCTGCCCGAAGCCAAGTGTTTGGGAGATGGAAATTACTGTCTACCCATTACACGGACAATCCATCGGCCCGATTTCCACTGCTCTAAATAGGGGTAGGTTAGTAACTTCAATTAGACATGACACGACCGCCTCTGAGCCCATTCCGACACGGTGGGCGTCAAACATGGGCAGCAAAACTCATTTGATTCAAGCTCGTCCGAAAGACCTCTGTTTCTCCCTCCATTCCCCATTCATACACGGTGGGCGGCAAAACAAACTCTCCTCGTTCGAAATCGATCTAGGCTAATATTTTAAATAGGGGAAGATGTGTAACTTCCATCAGACGTGACACAACCGCCCTACCTGTCAGCCCCGTTCATACACCATGGGCACCAACCGTGGGCGGCAAAACACCCTCTCCTCGCCCGAAATAGTTACCGGCAAATATTTGGGAGATGTGAGATTACCATCCTATCCCCAACCGACGAGACGTCCAAATTTTAAATGGGGGCTAAGTTCGTAACTTTCCCATATTTCAGACAGGCGCGTCCCAAAAACATGGTTCCCCGTACCTCTCCCTCCATTTTTCCATTTATACACCGTCCGCGCTAGAACACCCTATCCCCACACCAGCCTCCGTCCGCCACCCCACTACTGGAATCAGGTACTTTGCCATTTTCCAGCTCTTTGCCGTCAGCTAGCGGACGGCAAAGAAGCTCTTTGGCATCAGCTACCAAAAAGCAGACGACAAAGAACTGGCTGATGGCAAAGACCTAATTTGCTATCAGCCAGTTCTTTGCCATCCGCTAGCGGACGACAAAGAATCTTTGCCGTCGGCTAGCGGACGGCAAAGAGGGAGGGGGCCCCACTGACCAGCTGCTTAAAAAAACCTAACGGCCCCCCTCTTTGTCGTCCGCTAGCAGACGACAAAGAGAAAATAAGTGGACGGCAAAGGGGGGCGGACGGCAAAGAGGGAGGGGCCCCACTAACGTTAACGACCGCGCCCACCACGCCCCGTCTCTCTCTCTCTTTCTCTTCTTCACACGTGCGCTGCCGCACCCAGCACTCGCCGCCACCCCGCCACCCCGCGCGCCGCCCCACCACCCCCCCC
>NC_041390.1:595785508-595806087 GCF_002162155.2 Triticum dicoccoides
ACCCCGACCCCGACACGGCACCCCGACACCGACACGTCACCCCGACCCCCGACACCTCCCAAAAAGGTGTTCTTTGGCCTTGCAGATCGGGTAGTTTTAAATGTGCAGTTGTTTCATCGCTGCGAGGTTTGGTGTTCGACGACCTCGCCGTGCGTTTGACGAGCTCTGCCCCTTCATTCGTGGGTGAGCACAAATGACATGTCCTCCTCCCCCATTAATGATTTGATCTATTCCGATCAAACTTGATAGCTAGCTATATATGTGTCTTGAATCATCAGTATGCGTAACCAATATGTGTCTCCCGTTCGAAAGCGTCATAGTTATAAATATGCATGCATTTGCATATTTATAACCTTGATTCTTTCGAATTGTCCAACACTATCCATGGACAGCCCGAGTATGTGTAGATTGGGTTCGTTTTCCCATATGCTTTGCTCCAGATCCGACGCATAAATTTCGTCAGTGCCTCCCCTGTTGTTCTCCGGGTAGACATCCTCTCTGTTTATTGCAGAGATGTGTATCAGGAGAACAGCGGGGAGGTGCTGCCAAAATTTTGCGTCGGATCCGGAGCATAGCATGGGAAAATGAAGCCAATCTATACATACACGGGTGGGATTAGGACCTATCATTACCTATTAGAGTGTAGGTTGCATGGACGTAATAAAATTGACAAAGTAGATCAACTGATGAATATATACATGGTGAATTACATATATAATTGTTGTGTGTCCAGTAGCTCTGAAAGTCAAGATGAGTGACCATGCGTGGATGTATACCGGTCACACTGGTCAGAACAAATGGAGCGTTGAATGGTTCACAAAAACCAAGGGGTTTGTGCAAGCCGCATTTGCAAATGGCCAGAAGAAAACTTGGTGCCCCTATTTCCGTTGCGGCAATTGGGAAAAGAAGACAGAGGCTGAAATGGGCAAACACCTATAGAAGAGTGGTTTTACGCCCGATTATACGGTGTGAACATTTCATGGAGAGTCTGCCCAACATGACCGAGCTGAGGTGGATCGTCGTCACATCGATGAGCATGGTACCAGGATGGAAAACATGGTGCAAGACTATGATGATGCTCGGGATCCGGATGAGGAGATGGGGGAATCTGCAAAGGCCTTCAATGAAATGTTGGAGTCTTCAAAACGTCTGCTCCACGAGCACACTGAGCTTTGTCAGTTGGATGCCATCTCACAAGTAATGGCTCTGAAGGCTCAGTTCAACTTGGGTAGAGAATGCTATGACGCAATTATGACAGTATTTGGACGCTTTCTACCCAAAGGCCATGTAATGCCTGCAAACTTGTACCAGTCGAACAAAATCCTCCGCGCACTGAAGATGCCCTATGAGAAGATACATGCCTATGAGAAAGGATGTGCCTTATTTAGGCTTGACTATGCGGACTTGAACCATTGTCCCATTTGCAAGTCTTCCAGGTATATTGTGGTAGACAACGGTATGGGTGAGAAGACACAGACCAAAATCCCTGTTAGTGTTCTTCGGTATATGCTAATCGTACCAAGACTTCAACGTCTTTTCATGGTCGAAGAGACGGCCAGACAGATGACATGGCACAAAACAGGCAAAAGAACCGAACTAGATGCAGATGGGAATCTGATGATGGTACACACATCAGATGGTGTTGCGTGGAAAAAGTTTATTGAATTACATGCTGACAAAGCGGCAGATCCGAGGCATCCTCGAGTCGGCATCAACACGGATGGGTTCAGTTTGTTTGGTATGACGGCAGCCCAATATAGTTGTTGGCCCATATTTGTCTTTCCACTCAATCTCCCCCCCGGACAAATTATGCAAAGAAAGAACATTTTCCTGACGTTTATAATTCCAGGGCCCAACTATCCGGGGAAAAGTATGAATGTGTACATGCAGCCGCTTAAGGACGAATTGCAAGAAGCCTGGGATAATGGGTTCAAGACATACGACGCCTTTAGCAAATGGAACTTCATAATGCGTGTCTGGTACATGTACTCGACACATGACTTGCCGGCATATGCGCTATTCGTTGGCTAGTGTGTGCATGGAAGGTTCCCGTGCCCCACATGCAAGGGAGCTCTTGAGTTTCGTTAGCTTAAGGCCGGTCGCAAGTTTTCTTGCTTCGACATGCATAGACAGTTCCTGGATCCTCGCCATAAGTTCAGGAAAGACAAGAAGAACTTCATCAGGGGTAGAGTTTTCAGAAACTCTGCACCATCTGCATTGACAGGCCAACAGACCCTGGATCAGTTAAACGCTCTCGAGCCAGATCCACAACGTCCAGGGTACTTCAAGGGGTATAATACTAAGCACGCGTGGACTCACAAAACATGCTTATGGGATCTGCCTTACTTCAAAGACCTCCTTTGCCCACACAACATCGACGTGATGCACACTGAGAAGAATATCGCCGAGGCACTTTTTCGTACATTGTTCGGCATAGATGGGAAGTCAAAGGATAATACTAAGGCTAGAGTCGATCTGGAGGCGCTATGCGATAGGTCGTTACAAAACATGAAAGAACCGAAAGGAAAGCAGAACTGGACGAAGCCAAAGGCATGGTTCAATCTTGGAAGGCCAGCTATGAGGGAAATTATCTTGTGGGTGCAACAGCAGTTGATGTTCCCCGATGGGTATGCAGCGAATCTAAAGAGGGGAGCGAATCTTGATAAACTGAAGATATTTGGTCTCAAGAGTCATGATTGGCACATATGGATTGAGCGGGTAATGCCGGTGATGTTGCGTGGCTTCATCCCTGAGGATGAATGGCTAGTACTGGCAGAACTCAGCTATTTCTTCCATGTTCTTTGTGCGAAAGAACTATCGCCTGGCGTGCTAGAAGAAATGGAAGAGTTGGCGTCGGAGTTGATCTGCAAGTTAGAGAAGATCTTTCCACCGGGCTTCTTTAATCCAATGCAGCATTTGATTTTGCATCTCCCGACCGAGGCAAGATTGGGAGGGCCCGTGCAAAATCGTTGGTGCTACCCAACTGAGAGGATGCAAAAGATGCCTCGAGAAAAATGTAAAAATAAACGTAGAATTGAAGCATCGATGGCTGAGGCATTCAACACAGAGGAGGCGGCAAACTTCGTAACAGCGCACTACGAAGCCAAAAATTGTCATTTGCATAATCCGAAGCCTCGGTACAATGCTGACGACCCTAAAAAGGGTGGATCCAACCTCAGCCTATTCAAAGGGAATCTCGCACCAGCTAGTGTTTCACATCCAGTATCTTCGGATAACAAAGAATGACGGACCATTTCGTTGTATATCTTCAAGAACCTGATAGAAGTGCGGCCGTACATCAAGTAAGTTCTCGGTACATTGTTTCGCAACTTCTATTTCCTTTGAACTGCTCTTATTCCTGGATATGTCATACAGTCGATACGTCGCCATATTCTCGTATGGAGCGGAGATCTAAAAGGATTCCGTCGAAGAGTATGAGCTTCTCGCAAAGCAAGGAGGCGGCTATCCCGGTTTCATATCTTGGTTCAAACAAACGGTAATTTCTATTAGAAAATTTCATTTCATTCGCTAATTTGTGCGTAATGCAACAATCCTTTAATATTAAACTTGTAGGCTAATTCAGAGTCTATGGATGCCGAATTCAGACAAGTCGCTAATCGTTTTGACTATAAGGTCCGTTCATTTGACAAGTACGACATCAACGGGTGTCGCTTTCGTACCTATGGCAAAGAGCTATCTATGGCCGACCGAAAGTCTACAAATTATTGTGTATCTGCTATCGGCGAAGGAGGTACTGAGTATTATGGGAGAGTTGAAGCAATTTATGAACTTCTGTTCTTTGGTGAAAACCCACCGAATGTCGTAGTCTTCAAATGTTACTGGTTTCAGCCGAAGGAGACTAGAAGGATTCATGAACATATAGGGCTAGCTGAAATCAACCAAAGCACCCATTTAGATGTTCCTAATGTCTATATTATGGCTCAACAGGCGACCCAAGTATTCTATCTATCGTGGGCCTGCCAAACTAATCCAAATCTGAAAGGTTGGGATGTCGTTTATGAAGTGCCGCCACGTGCTAGACTTTCTCCCCCAAAGGAAGAGGATTATGAACCTCACATTAACCCAGACACATATGAAGGAGAATTCTTACAAGAGACACGTCTTTCCAAAAAGCGTTTCAAGAACTGCTATACTTCACCCCAAAACATTGAAGTAGACAGCGACAATGAATCCGACATCACCCCAGAGGAGGAACAAGAAGAGCCGGAATAAGAAGAGGTTACTGCTGCGGATGACCTGTCAATGCTTGACCGATTACGTCAAGGTGGCCTTGCACATGTTGATGCCAGTGAACCCTATGAGCCCATCATTGATTATAGTGATGATGATGATTATGCATTTATTGATGATACTGATCGAGATTATTAGTAGTGTCAGGTATTCATTTTTTTATGTTGTACTTGATGATGATACACTTAAGTGATATACATATTATTATTCATGTCGGTACTTTTTTTATGTTGTACTAATTTTGTTTATTCTTTGTCATGGCAGGTGTTGAAAGATGGTGGGCGCTGGTCGGGAGCGCGCCGAGGCCCCTTCTTCGTCGGCGCATGGTGCGAGGTCTTCCATTCCACAAGCACCTCTCCGCCGAGCGTTGCTGGACAGTATGGCGACACCTCTGGGCCCTTCTTCATCGACCGCGGTGCCCAACAGGGGACGAGGTAAGAAGAAGAGAGGAGGTGGAGCACGTGGTCGCGGGAGAGGAGGTAGGGTGACTCTTACGGCGCCTTCCTCGCCGCCGCCCCCAGCTGTTTCACCCGAGCACATGACTGCTAGGGTGGACTCGTCTAAGGAGGAGGCTGCATGGACTCCGGTCCACGAGCCTCCGGTCCACGAGCCTCGGGTCGACGGGCCTTCGGCCCACGAGACTTGGGCCCACGAGACCCCGGAGGAGCACACGTCTGGATGGGGTAACTGGTCGGGTCAGCCTGAGGAGCCGAGTGGCCATGCTGATGATAGCGGGGAGTCGACTAATGAGGAGGGGGAGGAGGGGGGCAACGTCTACTAGCGTGGTGCTACACGGCTCCCGTCCGTGCCGGCGACCTGCGAGCAGAGGTGGTTGATTTTCCCTGATGGGGAGAGGTGAGTGCATTTAATCTTTTTGTACCTTCTGCATTCACGTTTCTTCAAATAACTGATGTGTTGGCCTTGTCATGCTGCAGGGGTTGGGACCACCATGAAAGTGTCCGCCGGCCCAACTCCATCCTTGGAGTTCATATTCTGCAAAACTTCCCGTGGTTTGTCACGTTGCCTGGTGAGGGTCGGCTTCCAGAGGTTGGATTGACTTGGGAGCACTACTTGGCTGCCCCGGCCCCGCTGGGCGAGATTATCGATGAGTCTTGTGCAAGACGAGGGCAAACATGGTGATCAGAAAGTTCTGGGTAATTGCTCCTTTACACAATTAAAAATCTTCAACTAGCTAGTTATTAATTGTACTAATCAATATTTTCTCATTTGATTGCAGACATTCTACAGGTGTGAGGAGGGATACGAGGAGGAGGCGGCAGATGTTGTCCACAAGGAGTGCAAGCGCCTACTTCAGAACTTACGGCATGAGGTTCGGGTGTAGGCTGTTCGAGACTACTACACCGGGCATGGTATCATGAAGCCCAAGCAGGAGTGCCGCGATAAGTTCTTGAGTAAGGAGAAGTACATGAAGGTAATTCTTAAGGGATTGTACTTACTTCCTTCATTTAGTAATTCATAGCCGTAGCGCTCAAGTTTCTATTTGCTAACTTAGGCCCCTCCGAGATGGTGTGCGGATCGGATGGATTGTTGGGAGGTGTTGGTCAATGCGTGGTGCTCAAAAGAATGGCTGGCCACCCACAAAGAGGCCAAGGACAAACGTTCCCAAATGGAAGGTGTGCCACACCACCAAGGCAGCTCCAACTTATTTCAGTACGGGCGGAACTGGGTATGTGGTTTGCTTCATGATTCATGCAATTCATTCATCATGCTAGCTTTAGCCCTTTAATTACTAATTTACTTTGTTTCTCTCTTCCAGGCACGCTACAATAAGGCGGATAAGGTGCCAGAGGTGTACGACCTGTATGCCATGGCCCACACTGGCCCTTACAAGAAAGTCAAGGCATTCTCTGCGTCTGACCTCGATGATCCAAAGAACTTCACCAACATCTCCGCCCACGACAAGCTCGTGCAATATAGAGATCAGGGGAAGGCGAGGAAAGGGGAGGACTTTAACCCGAGCCAGGGTCCCATTGATACAGAGCTGCTGATGATATCTGCTGGCGGGAGGTCCCATGGCTCCATAGCCATGGGAGATGGACTTATCCGTTGTCCTAGCACTCTCCCGGAGATCAAGGCGCGCCAGTCGAGCTCCGCTCCTGAGAGAAGGCCTCGTGAACAGCCAGTCCAACTCGCCTGCAAGGTTAGTTATACATACTCAGCTATCTTTCTCCATTACATTGTGTGCGCTTCCATCAATGATTACAAATGGTCATGTGAGTGGTGTTGCAGGCTGCTATACAAAGTGAGAGAGATAGAACGGAGAAACTTCTAGTGGAGGCGGTGGAGAGGCAGCGGGAGTTGGAGGAGAGGACGACAAAGATGTTGGAGGAGGAGAGGGCACGGAATGACATGCAGGCAAGGGCCATGTATGAGCTCCTTGTGGTAAGTTTCTTCTACAGATTACTTGCTAGTCTTAACATTTGAGTCTCATTACTAACTAGTATGACTCTGTTGTGAAAAGCAAATGTGCAGTCTGTGTGCGAGAAGTCCGGTCAGACCGCTCCGCCGATGCCAGTGATTGCTCCTGGGAGCACGGTGAGTTTAATTTGAATGGACATTACTTGCTAGTCTTAACATCTGAGTGTCATAATGCTAACAAGACATTGGAAATGATCTTTGGTGCAGCTTAACTCCAAAAACGCATCGCACGATCCTTCTCCAGCTACCGGCGCGAGCCAGCCCGCTCCTACACCTCCGTGATCACGGTAAGTTTCTCTAGTGTTTTGCTTAACAAATGCATAAAGACCTAGACTTAGGTTTATTTCCTCCAATATGCTTACCATAATGACCTAGAGTTAGCTTCTTTTCCTCCAAAATGACTTAATAAGCTTACTGACCTCATAAACCATCCATTTTACCTAAGTTAGCTCTAAAACGATATGTACTTAGCTTACTTATGTCAAAAATTGCATAATTAACTTAGTTAGCTCATAAACGATCCATTTTACCTAAGTTAACTCTAAAATGACTCATTTTACCTTAGTTAGCTTATAAGTGATCCAATTTATCCAAGTTAGCTCTAAAATTACCCATTTTACGTAGATTAGCTCCTAAATGATCCATTTTACCTACGTTAGCTTTATAATGACCCATTTCACCTAGGTTAGCTCCAAAATGACCCATTTCACCTAGGTTAGCTCCAAAATGACCCATCTTACCTAGGTTAGCTTATAAATGATCGAGTTTATCCAAGTTAGCTCTAAAATGACCCAATTTACCTAGAGTAGCTCCTAAACGATCCATTTCACCTAAGTTAGCTAAAAACGATTCATTTCACCTAAATTAGCTCTTAAATGATCCATTTCACTAAGTTAGGTCAAAAACGATCCATTTCACCTTAGTTAGCTCAAAAACATGGCATTTCACCTTAGTTAGCTCATAAACGACCCATTTCAACTAAGTCAGCTCATAAATGATCCATTTCACCTAAGTTAGCTCAAAAACGATCCATTTCACCTTAGTTAGCTCAAAAACGATCCATTTCACCTTAGTTAGCTCATAAACAACCCATTTCAACTAAGTTAGCTCATAAATGATCCATTTCACCTAAGTTAGCTCATAAATGATCCATTTCACCTAAGTTAGCTCAAAAACGATCCATTTCACCTTAGTTAGCTCAAAAACTATCCATTTCACTTAGTTAGCTCAAAAACTATCCATTTCACCTTAGTTAGCTCAAAAACGATCCATTTCACCTTAATTATCTCAAAAACGATGCCCTTCACCTTAGTTAGCTCATAAACGACCCATTTCAACTAAGTTAGCTCATAAATGATCCATTTCAACTAAGTTAGCTCATAAACAACCCATTTCAACTTAGTTAGCTCATATATGACCCATTTCACCTAAGTTAGCTCATAAATGACATATACTTCTTGTTCTAGTCTTTTTCTTGTTCTATTCACCTATTTCTAACTTTCTTGTTTACCATTTTGCAGATTTCACTCACTTCATGGAAGCTAGCTTGCTATGATGGAGTACTTGCTTTTTCTTTGCTAAAACTTTGCATTGTATCTAGCTTGCTATGATAGAACTTGCTATGTTGATGAAACTTTGCTATGTAATATGTATTGGAACAATGTGTATGGATGGAACTTGATGGAACTTGCTATGTTGATGGAACTTGCTATGTTGATGAAACTTTGCTATGTAATATGTATATGGAATTATGTGCTGGATATGTGATATGTTTGCTGTTAAATATATCTATATATGTCATATATATTTGCTGTGAAAATTGTTGGATTAAAAAACAGAAAAAAGAGCCAATATGCAGGCTCTTTGCCGTCTGCCATTGACGGCAAAGGGCTCTTTGCCCTCAGCAGCGGACGACAAAGAGGCCACGTGGCAGGCAATTGTGCTTCCTGGGAGGCTGACCAATTTGGTTAGTTTGCCTACAGTGGCTAATGGCAAAGGCTTTGCCGTCCGCGGCGGACGGCAAAGAGTAAAAACTTTGCCTACAGTGGCGGACGGCAAAGGCCTGCCGTGTAGTGACGTCGGCTGACATCATTCGGCGGACGACAAAGGCCTTCCGAAGTTTGCCGTCAGCGGCGGACAGCAAAGGCCTGCCGTTAACCACCTAATGGAGTAACATCGCATTTATTGCCGTCTGCACTCTTTGCCGTCCGCTGCTGATGGCAAAGGCCCCTTTGCCGTCAGCCGCCCGAAGTAGACGGCAAAGTAGCTCTTTGCCGAACCTTACTTTGCCGTCCCCTTTTGCCGTCCGCGGTAGATGGCAAAGACCTTTGTCGTCAGCCATCCATGCCCCATCCATCGCCGCTGTCCTCCACCACATCCATCGCCATCGTCCTCCGCCATGCCGGAGCGCCTACCAAGACCGCGTCGTCCACTGCTAGAGATGGATGTTTCTCATCCACGGCGACAGACCAATAGCCTTGCATCGCGTCCTCTCGCTTCATCGGCGCCGTCGTCCTCTTTGCCAGGGCCGCTAACACGACCTTCTCTTCCACCGCAACGAGACTTATCCCCCGATGCACCCGTCTATCGTCGCAGATCTGCTTCAACGCCACCGACAGCCATCGCACCCCCGATGCCTACACGGCGCCGCAAGAGAGGTGGTACTTCATATCTCCTCAACTTTTTGATCTCAACCAGAAAATAGATCTTAACTTGGTTACTCTAGTTTCTTTTTCGCTCTTAGAATTTAGTCCTTAGTTCGAAGCAAACAATGGATGCTAAATATCATTTCTCCGGTTTGCACCTTCAAATCTGCCATGGCACAGCCATAATACGGTTTAATTGATCATGCTTAGGGTTTAATTGATCATGTTGGTTCCGTGGTGGTTTCTTTAATAGAAATCGGAGGGGAAACCCTCTTTTGCTAAAAAAATATGCTTAGATTTCCCCCCTTTTATGATCAAAATACGTGCTTCGTGTCATAATAACACTGCTCCACCCATCAAGCTAAACAAGCTTAGTTGTTCAAATACGAATCTGATATTATTAAAATAGAGTTGTTTATTTGGTCAGCTAAATGTTCCTAAATTAGTTTCGAAAATCCATGTTCACCGCTCGGGTGTGTATCTCTGTGTGTGGTCTGGTCAGCACGGTTGGGGAGGTGAACTTTGCATATGCAGGGGTTTATAGGGAGACACTCTCCGAGTTGAATCCGCAATGCATTCCATAGATAATCTGACTACTTTTTATGTTTTCATGAATCTCAGATTCTGAACAGCATCATAATGATTATGAGCTTGCGCGCATGAAAAGAATAAAGCAGAACAATGCAATGGCTATCAAACTTGGCATTAAGGGACTGAAATCAAGTCTGGATGCAATGCAATGCAAACGCTCTCCACCTACAAATTCGTGCTCAGAATATGATCCTAACAGTGATTCTAAGCTAGAGGGATACCTAAGTCAATGTAGCTCCCTAGTGGAGGAGTCAGAGGAAGATACCATATCTTATTCACCCATCAAGGCACTTGCTCTAACTCTCCAAGGTTACATTGCTCGCACATATCTTGCAACTGATGCTTTGCATTGCTTCTACTTTGTTGAACTGCCATTAGCTTAGTTTACACATCGTGTATGTGAATACGTCCTGCCTATCCATTTTCAGTACATATTCCATCTGTCATCATACCATATTTATCCATTCAAATGTTGTTCTTGTGTATCAGACGTTCAAAAGGAAGAGGGCGATTGCTGATCGTGGAGGACCACAAGCAAAGTATTTGGAAAAGGTAGTGGCACCTGATAAATCAAATAGCCCATTAGGTGTAGTTGCAATATCATCTGACCCACAAAATACCCCAACTATAGCAGACTCAAGCCCTACTACACTGGTCATTTCTGATGCCCCAACTCAGTAGACCCCAACTGCAGCAAACAGTATGATTATGCCAGTTCACATAGCACCAGTTGTACGACGCAAAACCCCCATTCCAGCAAAGAGTACACCAAATCCAGTTGCCAAATCCCTTTTCGAACCAGAGAGAGCCCCAATTGCAGCAAATAGGAACCCTTTTCCATTTCTTCCCAGTCTAGAAGACGAAGCTTATGTTGTTGTTAGGAACTTTGTGCGCATCTTTCCTTCATGGAAAGATTATACCGCAGACACAGAACAATTTCCAGTCTTCCTCCGCAACTTACGCGTAAGTAATGTACTAATGTTATTCATGGTCAGTACTGCATATGTTTCTGCTGACAGAAGACACAAGATTTCATTCTTTTAAATAGGCGAGGTGCAAACTGGATTGTCATGATGAGCAAGGGTTGGTTGCACTTTTCAAGCACTCATTGATGAAGTATCATTCCTACCTGAGGCAAGCGCACTTCGATGGCAAGCCTCTAAATGAAATTTCTGTAAAGTCTCCGGTACTACATTTATCCGATGGTGACTGGAATAATTTTGTTACACATTGGTCTCGGCTGCAGTGTAAGGTACTGTCTATGATATCACATCACAATTTGAACTACATTTCTGCATTTGCCTTAATGTCTCACTTGTACGAAAACTGTTAGCAGAAGAACATTCATTCTCAACGGTATGTTACTTGCCCGAGATTCGATTGTCGGTATCATCATACCTAGTTCAATGTCGGTACCGACAAGTCTCTTTACTCGTTCCGTAATGCATCATGTTGTAACTAACTGATTAGTCACATTGCTTGCAAGGCTTATAATGATGTGCATTACCGAGAGGGCCTAGAGATACTTCTCTGATACACGGAGTGACAAATCCTAATCTCGATCTATGCCAACTCAACAAACAACATCGAAGACACCTGTAGAGAATCTTTATAATCACCAGTTACGTTGTGACGTTTGATAGCACACAAGGTGTTCCTATGGTATTTGGGAGTTGGATAATCTCATAGTCTGAGGAATATGTATAAGTCATGAAGAAAGCAATAGATAAAACTAAACGATCATTATGCTAAGCTAATGGATGGGTCTTGTCCATCACATCATTCTCTAATGATGTGATCCCGTTAATCAAATGACAACTCTTGTCTATGGTCAGGAAATTTAACCATCTTTGATTAACGAGCTAGTCAAGTAGAGGCATACTAGGGACACTCTATTTGCCTATGTATTCATACATGTACTAAGTTTTCGGTTAATACAATTCTAGCATGAATAATAAACATTTACCATGATATAAGGAAATATGAATAACAACTTTATTATTGCCTCTAGGGCATATTTCCTTCAGGTGATTATATGTCTCTTTGTTGGTAAGTCGTGATCCCTACTCATCAGTTCTCTTGATATATATTCACCATTTCATAGATCTTCTAATGTTTTGAAGAATTGCCCAAGCAATAGTAAGGAAAAGTGACCAACATTTTAATTGACAACAATGGTAGAGCAAATATGGATTAAGAAAATGGATGTGGAGAGGAAGGAACTGCCGCTTTTCTGGATGCAAGTGAAGTAGTGAAAGAGACGGTGACATAGGGAGTTAGGGACAGACTTCTAATTTTTAAAATCCACATCAGGGGCCTCCCCTGCAATTTCATGGTGAAATACAGACATGTTTAGTGCCCAAGAGAAAAAAAAGTGGGAGAAACAATTGGTAGTTATCGTTATATGGCTGAATATCCATCATGTTTGACACTTCCAGATTAAAACAATGACCGATGTATCTATTTTATGTCCCATGACAATGCACGAGCATTCAACTAATATCTATAATGGTTGGACTGTGCAGGGTGCAGCCGGAGCACCCCATGCTTTGGAGTACATGATATTTTCCCCTGTGTCCCCTGCCTTTCTCCCCTTCTATAGCCGGGCGTTGGCGGCATGGAGGTTGGAGTTTGAAAAGTGGAGAGATCCAATCGCTGTTACGTGCATGGCTGCGTGCAGCATGATGGCCTCATGGGCTAGTGTGGGCATTCGTAAGAGGGACTGCTTATAAATCTACAATGGGCTGTACTAGTTGTACTTGTACATGGGCTAAACAAAGGTGAAGGAAATATGACCTAGAGGCAATAATAAAGTTGTTATTTATATTTCCTTATATCATGATAAATGTTTATCATTCATGCTACAACTATATTAACCAGAAACTTAGTACATGTGTGAATACATAGACAAAACAGAGTGTCCCTAGTATGCCTCTACTTGACTAGCTCGTTAATCAAAGATGGTTAAGTTTCCTGACCATAGACATTTGTTGTCATTTGGTGAACGGGATCACATCAGTAGAGAATGATGTGATGGACAAGACCCATCCGATAGCTTAGCATAAATGATCATTTAGTTTTATTGCTATTGCTTTCATCATGACTTATACATGTTCCCCTGACTATGAGATTATGCAATTCCCGAATACTAGAGGAACAACTTGTGTGCTATCAAACGTCACAACATAACTGGGTGGTTATAAAGATGCTCTACCGGTGTCTCCGATGGTGTTTGTTGAGTTGGCATAAATCGAGATTAGGATTTGTCACTCCGTGTATCGGAGAGCTATCTCTGGGCCCTCTCGGTAATGCACATCACTATGAGCCTTGCAAGCAATGTGACTAATTAGTTACTTGCGGGATGATGCATTATGGAACAATTAAAGAGACTTTCCGGTAACGAGATTGAACTAGGTATGATGATACCGATGATAGAATCTCGGGCAAGTAACATACCGATGACAAAGCGAACAACGTATGTTGTTATGCGGTTTGACCAATAAAGATCTTCGTAGAATATGTAGGAACCAATAAGAGCATCCATGTTCCGCTATTGGTTATTTATTGGAAGTGAGTCTCGGTCATCTCTACATAGTTCTCGAACCCGTAGGGTCTGCACGCTTAACGTTCGATGACGATCAATATTATGAGTTTATGTGTTTTGATGTACCTAAGGTAGTTCGGAGTCCTGGATGTGATCACACACATGACGAGGAGTCTCGAAATGGTCGAGACATGAAGATTGATATATTAGAAGGTAATGTTTGGACACCGGAATGGTTTGGGATGAGTTCAGACATTTATCGGAGTACCCGGGGGTTACCGGAACCCCCAAGGGCTTAATGGGCCTAAATGGGCTTTAGTGGAAGAGAGAGGAGGCGGCCAAGAGGTGCCCCCCAAGCCATATATGAATTCGGAAGGGGGACAGCCCCCCTTTCCTTCTTCTCCTCTTCCTCTTCCTTCCCCCTCCTAGTTGGACTAGGAAAGGGGGGAAACCTACTCCTAGTAGGAATAGGAATCCCCCCTTGGGGGTGCACCATGAGGCCGGCCGGCCCCCTCCTCCCCTCCTATATATACGGGGGAGGGGGCACCCCATGGACACACAAGTTGATTCTTAGCCATGTGCGGTGCCCCCTCCACATATTTCCACCTCGGTTATACTGTTGCAGTGCTTAGGTGAAGCCCTGCGTCGGTAACTTCATCATCACCGTCAAACACGCCGTCGTGCTAACGAAACTCTCCCTCAACCTCACTTGGATCTAGAAGTTCGATGGATGTCACCGAGCTGAACATGTGCAGATCGCAGAGGTGCCGTGCGTTCGGTACTTGATCGGTTGGATCGCGATGACGTTCGACTACATCAACTGCGTTACTTAACACTTCCGCTTTCGGTCTACGAGGGTACGTGGACACACTCTCCGCACTCATTGCTATGCTTCTCCTAGATAGATCTTGCATGATCGTAGGAATTTTTTTTGAAATACTATGTTCCCCAACAATGGCATCCGAGCCAGGTCTATGCGTAGATGTTATATGCATGAGTAGAACACAAAGGAGTTGTGGGCGTGGGTATATACATATTGCTTGCCGTCACTAGTTGTTTCTTGATTCGGCAGTATTGTTGGATGAAGCGGCCCGGGCCGACATTACATGACTGTGTTCATGAGACTGGTTCTACCGACATGCTTTGCACACAGGTGGCTAGCGGGTGTCGGTTTCTCCAACTTTAGTTGAATCGGCTTCAATGAACAGGGTTCTTTTTGAAGATAAAAAAGCAATCACTATACCACATTGTGGTTTTTATGTCGTAGGTAAGAACGGTTGTTACTAAGCCCGTAGCAGCCACGTAAAACTTGCAACAACAAAGTAGAGGACGTCTAACTTGTTTTTGTAGGGCATGTTGTGATGTGATATGGTCAAGACATGATGAGATATAAATTGTTGTATCAGATGATCATGTTTTGTTAAAGTTATCGGCAACTGGCAGGAGCCTTATGGTTGTCTCTTTATTGCATAAGATGCAAGCGCCATATAATTGCTTTACTTTATCACTATGCGATAGCAATAGTTGCAAAAGCAATAGTTGGTGAGACGACCATGTTATTACACGTTGATAAAGATCAAGATGATGGAGATCACGGTGTCATGCTGGTGACGATGGAGATCATGATGGTACTTTGGAGATGGAGATCAAAGGCACAAGATGATGAAGGCCATACCATGTCACATATTTTGATTGCATGTGATGTTTATCCTTTATGCATTTTATTTTTCTTAGTACGACGGTATCATTATGTGATGACCCCTTACTAAAATTTCAAGGTATAAGTGTTCTCCCTAAGTAAGCACCGTTGCGACAGTTCTTCATGCTAAGACACCACATGATGATCGGGTGTGATAAGCTCTACGTTCACATACAACGGGTGCAAACCAGTTTTGCACATGCAGAATACTCGGGTTAAACTTGACGAGCCTAGCATACGCAAATATGGCCTCGAAACACTGAGACCGAAAGTTCGAACGTGAATCATATAGTAGATATGATCAACATAGTGATGTTCACCATTGAAAACTACTCCATCTCAGGTGATGATCAGACATGGTTTAGTTGATTTGGATGACGTGATCATTTAGATGAATAGAGGGATGTCTATCTAAGTGGGAGTTCTTAAGTAATATGATTAATTGAACTTTAATTTATCACGAACTTAGTCCTGATAGTATTTTCATATCTATGTTGTAGACCAATAAGCTCGCGTATAGCTTCCTCGTTTTATTTATGATATGTTCCTAGAGAAAACTAAGTTGAAAGTTGATAGTAGCAATGATGCGTACTAGGTCCGTGATCTGAGGATTATCCTCATTTCTGCACAGAAGAATTATGTCCTTGATGCATCGCTAGGTGATAGAACTATTGCAGGAGGAAATGCAGACGTTATGAACATTTGACAAGCTCAGTATGATAACTACTTGATAGTTTAGTGCACCATGCTTTACGGCTTAGAACCGGGACTTCAAAAATGTTTTGAACGCCACAGAGCATATAAGATGTTCTAAGAGTTAAAATTGGTATTTCATACTCATGCCCGTGTCGAGAGGTATGAGACCTCTGACAAGTATTTTACCTACAAGATGGAGGAGAATAGCTCAACCAGTGAGTATGTGCTCAGAATGTCTGAGTACTACAATCGCTTGAATCAAGTGGGAGATAATCTTCCAGATAAGATAGTGATTGACAGAGTTCTCTAGTCACTATCACCAAGTTACTAGAACTTCGTGATAAACTATAATATGTAAGGGATGATGAAAACGATTCCCGAGCTCTTCGCGATGCTGAAATCAGTGAAGGTAGAAATCAAGAAAAGCATCAAGTGTTGATGGTTGACAAGACCACTAGTTTCAAGTAAAAGGGCAAGGGAAAGAAAGGGAACTTCAAGAAGAATGGCAAGCAAGTTGCCACTCCCATGAAGAAGCCCGAAGCTAGACCCAAGCCTGAAACTTAGTGCTTCTACTACAAAGGAAATGGTCACTGGATGTCGAGCTGCCCTAGATACTTGGCGGATAAGAAGGATGGAAAAGTGAAAAAAGGTATATTTGATATACATGTTATTGATGTGTACTTTACTAGTGTTTATAGCAACCCCTCAGTATTTGATACTGGTTCAGTTGCTAAGAGTAGTTACTCGAAACGGGAGTTGCAAAATAAACAGAGACTGGTTAAGGGCGAGGTGATGATGTGAGTTGGAAGTGATTCCAAGGTTGATAAGATCACCATCGCACACACTTTTTACCTTCGAGATTAATATTGAACCTAAAATAAATGTTATTTGGTGTTTGCGTTGAGCATAAATATGATTGGATCATGTTTATTGCAATACAGTTATTCATTTAAGTCAAAGAATAATTGTTGTTCTATTTACATAAATAAAACCTTCTATGGTCATACACTCAATATAAATGGTTTATTGAATCTTGATCGTAGTGATACAGATATTCATAATATTGAAGCCAAAATATGCAAAGTTAATAATGATAGTGCAACTTATATGTGGCACTGTCGTTTAGGTCATATTGGTGTAAAGCGCATGAAGAAACTCCATGCTGATGGACTTTTGGAATCACTTGATGCTTGCGAACCATGCCTCATGGACAAGCTGACTAAGACTCCGTTCTTCGGAACAACGGAGCGAGCAACAGACTTGTTAGAAATAATACATACTGATGTGTGCGGTCCAATGAGTGTTGAGGCTCGCGGCGGGTATCATTATTTTCTGACCTTCACAGATGATTTGAGCAGAAATGGGTATATCTACTTGATGAAACATAAGTCTGAAACATTTGAAAAGTTCAAAGAATTTCAGAGTGAAGTGGAAAATCATCTTAACAAGAAAATAAAGTTTCTACGATCTGATCGCGGAAACAAATATTTGAGTTACGAGTTTTGGCTTCATTTGAAACAATATGGAATAGTTTCGCAACTCACGCCACTTGGAACACCACAATGTAATGGTGTGTCCGAACGTCATAACCGTACTTTATTAGATATGGTGCAATCTATGATGTGTCTTACCGAATTACCACTATCATTTTGGGGTTATGCATTAGATACAGTTGCATTCACGTTAAATAGAGCACCGTCTAAAAATCCGTTGAGACGACACCGTATGAACTGTGGTTTCGCAAGAAACCAAAGTTGTCATTTCTTAAAGTTTGGGGTTGCGATGCTTATGTGAAAAAGCTTCAACCTGATAATCTCGAACCCAAATCGGAGAAATGTGTCTTCATAGAATACCCAAAAGAAACTTTTGGGTACACCTTCTATCACAGATCCGAGGGCAAGATATTCGTTGCTAAGAATGGATCCTTTCTAGAGAAGGAGTTTCTCTCGAAAGAAGTGAGTGAGAGGAAACTAGAACTTGATGAGGTAATTGTACCTTCTACCAAATTAGAAAGTACTTCATCACAGAAATCAGATCTAGTGATTCCTACACCAATTAGTGAGGAAGCTAATGATGATGATCATGAAACTTTAGATCAAGTTACTACCGAACCTCATAGGTCAACTAGAGTACGGTCCGCACCAGAGTGGTACAGTAATCTTTTTCTGGAGATCATGTTACTTGACCATGAGGAACCTACAAACTATGAGGAAGCGATGATGAGCCCAGATTCCGTGAAATGGCTTAAGGCCATGAAATCTAAGATGGGATCCATGTATAAGAACAAAGTATGGACTTTGATTGACTTGCCCGATGATCGTCGAGCCATTGAGATTAAATGGATCTTCAAGAGGAAGACGGACGCTGATAGTAGTGTTACTATCTACAAAGCTCGAATTGTCGCAAAAAGGGTTTTCGACAAGTTCAAGGTGTTGACTACGATGAGATTTTCTCACTCGTAGCGATGCTTAAGTCTGTCCGAATCATGTTAGCAATTGCCAGATTTTATGAAATCTGACAAATGGATGTAAAATTGTATTCCTTAATGGATTTCTTAAAGAAGAATTGTATATGATACAACAAGAAGGTTTTGTCAATCCTAAAGGCGGTAACAAAGTGTGCAAGCTCCAGCGATCCATCTATGGACTGGTGCAAACATCTCGGAGTTGGAATATACGCTTTGATGAGTTGACCAAAGCATATAGTTTTAAACATACTTGCATTGAAGCGTATATTTACAAGAAAGTGAGTGGGAGCACTACAGCATTTCTGATAATTGTATGTGAATGACATATTGTTGATCGGAAATAATGTAGAATTTTCTGGAAAGCATAAAAGAGTGATTGAAAGGAGTTTTTCAAACAAAGACCTTGGTGAAGCTGCTTACATATTGAGCATCAAGATCTATAGATATAGATCAAGACGCTTGATAAATCTTTTCAATGAGTACATACCTTGACAAGTTTTTGAAGTATTTCAAAATGGAACAGTCTAAGAAGGAGTTCTTGCCTGTGTTGCAAGGTGTGAAGTTGAGTAAAGACTCAAAACCTGACCACGGTAGAAAATAGAAAGAGAATGAAAATTCATTCCCTATGCCTCAGTCATAGGTTCTATAAAGTATGCTATGTTGTGTACCAGACCTATTGTGTACCTCACAATGAGTTTGACAAGAGGGTACAATAGTGATCCAGGAGTGGATCACTGACCTGTGGTCAAAATTATCCTTAGTGGAATAAGGAAATGTTTGTCGGTTATGGAGGTGACAAAGAGTTCGTCGTAAAGAGTTACATCAATGCAAGCTTTAACACCAATCTAGATGACTCTAAGTCTCAATCTAGATAAATATTGAAAGTGGGAGTGATTAGCTAGAGTAGCTCCATGCAGAGCATTGTACACATAGAAAATTTGCAAAATACATACGGCTCTGAATGTGGCAGACCCATTGACTAAACTTCTCTTACAAGAAAAACATGATCGCTCTTTGGGTGTTAATCACATAGCGATGTGAACTAGATTATTGACTCTAGTAAACCTTCTGGGTATTAGTCACATGGAGATGTGAACTAATCACATAAAGATGTGAACTATTGGTGTTAAATGACATGGCGATGTGAACTAGATTATTGACTCTAGTGCAAGTGGGAGACTGAAGGAAATAAGCCCTAGAGGCAATAATAAAGTTGTTGTTTATATTTCCTTATATCCTAGAATTTTATTAACCGGAAATTTAGTACATGTGTGAATACATAGACAAAACAGAGTGTCCCTAGTATGCCTCTACTTGACTAGCTCGTTAATCAAAATGGTTAAGTTTCCTGACCATAGACATGTGTTGTCATTTGATGAACGGGATCAAATAATTAGAGAATGATGTGATGGACAAGACCCATCTGTTAGCTTAGCATAAATGATCGTTTAGTTTTATTACTATTGCTTTCATCATGACTTATACATGTTCCTATGACTATGAGATTATGCAACACCCGAATACCGAAGGAACACCTTGTGTGCTATCAAACTTCGCAACATAACATGGTGATTATAAAGATGATCTATAGGTGTCTCTGATGGTGTTTGTTGAGTTAGCATAGATCGAGATTAGGATTTGCACTCCGTGTATCGGAGAGGTATCTCTGGGCCCTCTCGGTAATGCACATGACTATGAGCCTTGCAAGCAATGTGACTAATGAGTTAGTTACGGGATGATGCATTACGGAACAAGTAAAGAGACTTGTCGGTACCGAGATTGAACTAGGTATGATGATACCGACAATCGAATCTCGGGCAAGTAACATACCATTGACAAAGGGAACAACGTATGTTGTTATGCGGTTTGACCGATATAGAATATGTAGGAACCAATATGAGCATCCAGGTTCCACTATTGGTTATTGACCGGAAGTGAGTCTCGGTCATGTCTACATAGTTCTCGAACCCGTAGGGCTCGCACGCTTAACGTTGGATGTCGATCAGTATTATGAGTTTATGTGTTTTGATGTACTGAAGGTAGTTCGGAGTCTCGGATGTGATCACGGACATGACGAGGAGTCTCGAAATGATTGAGACATGAAGATTGATATATTGGAAGGTTATGTTTGGATGCCAAAATGGTTTCGGATGAGTTCGGGCATTTACCGGAGTACCGGGGGGTTACCGGAACCCCCTCGGGGCTTAATGGGCCTACGCGGGCTTTAGTGGAAGAGAGAGGAGGTGG
>NC_041390.1:595806335-595806940 GCF_002162155.2 Triticum dicoccoides
CTCCTCTTCCCCTTCCTTCCCCCTCCTAGTTGGACTAGGAAAGGGGGGAAACCTACTCCTAGTAGGAGTAGGAATCCCCCCTGGGGGCGCACCATGAGGTTGGCTGGCCCCCTCCTCCCCTCCTTTATATACGGGGGAGGGGGCACCCCATAGACACACAAGTTGATTCTTAGCCGTGTGCGGTGCCCCCCTCCACATATTTCCACCTCGGTCATATTGTCACAGTGCTTAGGCGAAGCCCTCCGTCGGTAACTTCATCATCACCGTCAACACACCGTCGTGCTGACGAAACTCTCCCTCAACCTCAGCTGGATCTAGAAGTTCAAGGGACGTCACCGAGCTGAACGTGTGAAGATCGCGGAGGTGTCGTGTGTTTGGTACTTGATCGATTGGATCGTGAAGACGTTTGACTACATCAATCGCGTTACTTAACGCTTCCGCTTTCGGTCTAAGAGGGTATGTGGACACACTCTCCCCGCTCGTTGCTATGCTTCTCCTAGATAGATCTTGCATGATCATGGGAATTTTTTAAATACTACGTTCCCCAACAAAAGGTTGATGGGAATAGGGTGGCGCACCAGGCTGCATGTCAAGGGATGACCCCC
>NC_041390.1:595807060-595827552 GCF_002162155.2 Triticum dicoccoides
CCCTCCGCGCACGTTCCCCCTGGCTGGTTGTAATGGAGAGTATCATATACTAGTATCATGCATATGATATTTTTTTGACATGCATGTATATGATACTAGTATATGATACTCCCTCCGTAATGCATAGTATCATAAGTTAGTATCTTAAGTTGTCTTATTAATTGTGATGCATGACACAAAGTAGTACAACATTTAACATGATATGGTATCATGATATGATACCACACCCTCTCTTTCCTGATTTAGTTGTGTGCCACATCATCCAAAAAGTCTAAGGGTTTGTCTAGGTCTTATTCAACTGAGACTTTGCAAAGTCTCAGTCGACTGATGACATCAGCATGTGTACTTCCCAGGCTTTTTTGTTTTGTCTGAAATTGTCATGTCTTGTCTTCGTGATGGGCTGGCCTGGTCCTGTACTGCGCTTTCGTCTTACATTTTCTCATGCGCACCATTACATAGTTGCCGGATTGTTTTCTCTTGTTAGTACGTACTTGGGATGTACCACTGCCCTTGTAAGTGTATTTTGCTAACTAGCTTCAGCTCGACAAGTGATGCAACTTTCTTGTGTTCAAAATCTTGTATTCTTTTTGTTCGCCGAAAAATCCTTGTATATGCTGCTTGTAGTTGGGTGTCACCGTGTGATCTATGGGCATACATCTTATGGTGATTTTATTTTAGAGAAAAAAACACAAAAATACAAAGCTGAACATGATTCCACGCGCACCCATGTAAATAGTAAAATTAAAAATACTAGAAAGAAACTAAAAATTCTAAAATTTTGAGGTATCAAATTTGGTCGGACATTCTACTCACGTGTGAAGTTTCGTGATGTATTGACACATGTGGTATTCGTAGTGAACAAAATACAAGTGAGACCATACTATTCATCAAATAGTGTTTTTTAATATAGCTTCAATTTTGTCACTTTTGTCCATGTTTCCATGGATGTCATTTTTTCATGAAACTTCATATGCAAGTATATCGGTTGACTATGTATGTTAGAAAACAAAATCAGATTTTTTTTGTTTCTCTAGTATTTTTTAATTTACTATTTATAAGGGATGCGCGTGGAACCATATTCACCAAATCTGCATTCGAAAAAAATACAAGTATCTAAACAAAGAAGATATTCTACACACATACAACTGTAGTGCAATTACATGCAACTTGTTGGGGATCGTAGCAGAAATTAAAAAATTTCTACGCATCACCAAGATCAATCTATGGAGTATTATAGCAACGAGGGGAATAGGAGTGCACCTACATACCCTTGTAGATCGCGAGCGGAAGCGTTCAAGTGAACGGGGATGATGGAGTCGTACTCGCCGTGATCCAAATCACCGATGACCAAGTGCCGAACGGACAGCACCTCCGCGTTCAATGCATGTACTGTTGGGAAGACGTGTCCTCCTTCTTGATCCAGCAAGGGGGAAGGAGAGGTTGATGAAGATACAGCAGCACGACGGCGTGGTGGGGGATGTAGCAGGATCCCGGTAGGGCTTCGCCAAGCGCAAGCGGGGAGGAGAGGTGTTAGGGAGGGAGAGGGAGGCGCCAAGAGCAAGGGTGCGGCTGCCCTCCCTCCCCCCTCTTTATATAGGGGCCTTGGGGGGGCGCCGGCCCTAGGAGATCTAATCTCCAAGGGGGCGGCGGCCAAGGGGTGGCTTCCCCCCCAAGCCAAGTCAAGCGCGCCCCCACCCCTAGGGTTTCCCAACCCTAGGCGCAGGGGGGCCCAAGGGGGGGCGCACCAGCCCACCAGGAGCTGGTTCCCCTCCCACCTCAGCCCATGGGGCCCTCCGGGATAGGTGGCCCCACCCGGTGGACCCCCGGGACCCTTCCGGTGGTCCCGGTACAATACCGGT
This sequence comes from Triticum dicoccoides, assembly GCF_002162155.2. Lineage (NCBI taxonomy): Eukaryota > Viridiplantae > Streptophyta > Magnoliopsida > Poales > Poaceae > Triticum > Triticum dicoccoides. The sequence goes on from NC_041390.1 coordinate 595,808,920, forward strand.
AACCCCCGAAACCTTCCCGATGGCCGAAACTGGACTTCCTATATATAAATCTTTACCTCCGGACCATTCTGGCCGGAACTCCTTGTGATATCCAGGATCTCATCCGGGACTCCGAAAAACTTTTGGGTTACTGCATACTAATATCTCTACAACCCTAGCGTCACCGAACCTTAAGTGTGTAGACCCTACGGGTTCGGGAGACATGCAGACATGACCGAGACGCCTCTCCGGTCAATAACCAACAGCGGGATCTGGATACCCATGTTGGCTCCCACATGCTCCTCGATGATCTCATCGGATGAACCACGATGTCGAGGATTTAATCAATCCCGTATTCAATTCCCTTTGTCAATCGGTACGTTACTTGCCCGAGACTTGATCATCGGTATCCCAATACCTTGTTCAATCTCGTTACCGGCAAGTCACTTTACTTGTACCATAATGCATGATCCCCGTGACTAACCCCTTGGTCACATTGATCTTATTATGATGATGCATTACCAAGAGGGCCCAAGAGATACCTCTCCGTCATACGGAGTGACAAATCACAGTCTCGATTCATGCCAACCCAACAGACACTTACGGAGATACCCGTAGTGCACCTTTATAGCCACCCAGTTACGTTGTGACGTTTGATACACCCAAAGCACTCCTACGGTATCCGGGAGTTGCACAATCTCATGGTCTAAGGAAATGATACTTGACATTAGAAAACCTCTAGCAAACGAACTACACGATCTTTGTGGTATTCTTAGGTTTGGGTCTTGTCCATCACATCATTCTCCTAATGATGTGATCCCGTTATCAATGACAACCCCATGTCCATAGTCAGAAAACCATGACTATCTGTTGATCAACGAGCTAGTCAACTAGAGGCTCACTAGGGACACATTATGGTCTATGTATTCACACATGTATTACGATTTCCGGATAATACAATTATAGCATAGACAATTATCATGAACAAGGAAATATAATAATCATTTTATTATTGCCTCTAGGGCATATTTCCAACAGTCTCCCACTTGCACTAGAGTCAATAATCTAGTTACATTGTGATGAATCGAACACCCATGGAATTCTGGTGTTGATCATGTTTTGCTCTAGGGAGAGGTTTAGTCAACGGATCTGCTACATTCAGGTCCGTATGTACTTTACAATTTCTATGTCTCCATTTAATGGAGTTGAAGCGACGCTTGATATGCCTGGTCTTCCTGTGAAACTTGGGCTCCTTCGCAAGGGCAATAGCTCCAGTGTTGTCACAGAAGAGAGTCATCGGGTCCGACGCATTGGGTATGACTCCTAGGTCGGTAATGAACTCCTTCGCCCAGACTGCTTCTTGTGCTGCCTCCGAGGCTGCCATATACTCTGCTTCACATGTAGATCCCGCCACGACGCTTTGCTTGCAACTGCACCAGCTTACTGCCCCACCATTCAAAATATACACGTATCCGGTTTGAGACTTAGAGTCATCCAGATCTGTGTCGAAGCTAGCGTCGACGTAACCCTTTATGACGAGCTCTTCGACACCTCCATAAACGAGAAACATATCCTTGGTCCTTTTCAGGTACTTCAGGATGTTTTTGACCGCTGTCCGGTGTTCCTTGCCGGGATTACTTTGGTACCTACCTACCAAACTGACGGCAAGGTTTACATCAGGTCTGGTACACAGCATGGCATACATAACAAACCTATGGCTGAGGCATAGGGGATGACACTCATCTCTTCTATATCTTCTACCGTGGTCGGGCATTGAGCCGTGCTCAATCGCACACCTTGCAATACAGGCAAGAACCCCTTCTTGGACTGATCCATATTGAACTTCTTCAATATCTTGTCAAGGTACGTACTTTGTGAAAGACCAATGAGGCATCTCGATCTATCTCTATAGATCTTGATGCCTAATATATAAGCAGCTTCTCCAAGGTCCTTCATTGAAAAACTCTTGTTCAAATAGGCCTTTATGCTTTCCAAGAATTCTATATCATTTCCCATCAACAGTATGTCATCCACATATAATATGAGAAATGCTACAGAGCTCCCACTCACTTTCTTGTAAACGCAGGCTTCTCCATAAGTCTGCATAAACCCAAACGCTTTGATCATCTCATCAAAGAGAATGTTCCAACTCCGAGATGCTTGCACCAGCCCATAGATTGAGCGCTGGAGCTTGCACACCTTGTTAGCATTCTTAGGATCGACAAAACCTTCTGGCTGCATCATATACAATTCTTCCTTAAGAAAGCCATTAAGGAATGCCATTTTGACGTCCATTTGCCATATCTCATAATCATAGAATGCGACAATTGCTAACATGATTCGGACGGACTTCAGCTTCGCTACGGGTGAGAAAGTCTCATCGTAGTCAACCCCTTGAACTTGTCGATAACCCTTAGCGACAAGTCGAGCCTTATAGATGGTCACATTACCATACGCGTCTGTCTTCGTCTTATAGATCCATTTATTTTCTATGGCTCTCCGATCATCGGGCAAGTCAGTCAAATTCCATACTTTGTTTTCATACATGGATTCTATCTCGGATTTCATGGCTTCTAGCCATTTGTTGGAATCTGGGCCGGCCATCGCTTCTTCATAGTTCGAAGGTTCACCATGGTCTAACAACATGATTTCCATGACAGGGTTGCCGTACCACTCTGGTGCGGAACGTGTCCTCGTGGACCTACGAAGTTCAGTAGGAGCTTGATCCAAAGTATCTTGATCATCATCATTAACCTCCTCTCTAATCGGTGCAGGCACCACAGGAACATTTTCCTGAGCTGCGCTACTCTCTGTTTCAAGAGGTAGTACTTCATCAAGCTCCACTTTCCTCCCACTTACTTCTTTCGAGAGAATCTCTTTCTCTAGAAAGGATCCATTCTTGGCAACAAAGATCATGCCTTCGGATCTGAGGTAGAAGGTATACCCAATGGTTTCCTTAGGGTATCCTATGAAGACGCTATTTTTCGATTTGGGTTTGAGCTTTTCAGGTTGAAGTTTCTTGACATAAGCATCGCATCCCCAAACTTTTAGAAACGACAGCTTAGGTTTCTTCCCAAACAACAATTCATATGGTGTCATCTCAACGGATTTCGACGGAGCCCTATTTAAAGTGAATGCGGCAGTCTCTAAAGCATAGCCCCAAAATGAGAGCGGTAGATTGGTAAGAGACATCATAGATCGCAGCTTATCCAATAGAGTGCGATTACGACGTTCGGACACACCATTACGCTGAGGTGTTCCAGGCGGCGTGAGTTGTGAAACGATTCCACATTTCCTTAAGTGTGTGCCAAATTCGTGACTTAAATATTCTCCCCCACGATCTGATCGTAAGAACTTTATTTTTCTGTCACGTTGATTCTCAACCTCACTCTGGAATTCCTTGAACTTTTCAAAGGTCTCAGACTTATGTTTCATTAAGTAGACATACCCATATCTACTCAAGTCATCAGTGAGAGTGAGAACATAATGATAGCCACCGCGAGCCTCAGCACTCATTGGACTGCACACATTGTTCCGGAGAACGGAGTCTTGGTCATTTTACCCATGAGGCATGCTTCGCACGTGTCAAATGATTCGTAATCAAGAGACTCTAAAAGTCCATCTGCATGGAGCTTCTTCATGCGTTTGACACCTATGTGACCAAGGCGGCAGTGCCACAAGTATGTGGGACTAACATTATCAACCTTACATCTTTTGGTATTCACACTGTGAACATGTGTAACACTACACTCGAGATTCATCAAGAATAAACCATTCACCAGCGGGGCATGACCATAAAACATATCTCTCATATAAATAGAATAACAATTATTCTCGGATTTAAATGAGTAGCCATCTCGAATTAAACGAGATCCTGATACAATGTTCATGCTCAAAGCTAGAACTAAATAACAATTATTGAGGTTTAAAATTAATCACGTAGGTAAATGTAGAGGTAGCGTGCCGACGGCGATCACATCGACCTTGGAACAATTCCCGACGCGCACCGTCACCTCGTCCTTCGCCAGTCTTCGTTTATTCCGCAGCTCTTGCTTTGAGTTACAAATATGAGCAACCGCACCGATATCAAATACCCAGGAGCTACTACGAGTGCTGGTAAGGTACACATCAATAACATGTATATCACATATACCTTTGGTGTTGCCGGCCTTCTTGTCCGCTAAGTATTTGGGGCAGTTCCGCTTCCAGTGACCACTTCCCTTGCAATAAAAGCACTCAGTTTCAGGCTTGGGTCCATTCTTTGACTTCTTCCTGGCAACTGATTTACCGGGTGCGGCAACTTCCTTGCCGTCCTTCTTGAAGTTCTTCTTACCCTTGCCTTTCTTGAACTTAGTGGTTTTATTCACCATCAACACTTGATGTTCCTTTTTGATCTCCACCTCCGCTGATTTCAGCATTAAATATACCTCGGGAATGGTCTTTTCCATCCCCTGCATATTGAAGTTCATCAAAAAGCTCTTGTAGCTTGGTGGAAGCGACTGCAGGATTCTGTCAATGACCGCGTCATCTGGGAGATTAACTCCCAGCTGAGTCAAGCGGTTGTGCAACCCAGACATCTTGACTATGTGTTCACTGACAGAGCTATTTTCCTCCATCTTACAACTAAAGAACTTGTCGGAGACTTCATATCTCTCGACCCGGGCATGATCTTGGAAAACCATTTTCAGCTACTCGAACATCTCATATGCTCCGTGTTGCTCAAAAAGCTTTTGGAGCCCCGGTTCTAAGCTGTAAAGCATGCCGCACTAACCGAGGGGGTAATCATCAGCACATGACTGATAGGCGTTCATAACGTCTTGGTTTGCTAGGAATGCACTAGTAGAAAAGGGGGCAATGGTCCAGGCCGGGTCAGCCCATTAGTCCCGGTTCAGCCCAGAACCGGGACCGATGGGGGCATTTGTCGGGTGGTAGGTGCGACATATGCCAATGGGTGGCTTATCATTGTGGGAGCCAGTAAGACGTCGCCAGTGCCTGGAAGCGGGATGAGACGATGACATGCACGCCGGTGAATCTTACCTAGCTTCGGGGCTCTCCGTGGAGATAACACCCCTACTGCTGCTCTGCGGGGTCTCCGCATGATCACTAGATGAACAAGTGGCTACAAGATGCTCCTTGAGCTGTTTGGCGAGAGGAAGAAGAAGGGCACGGTTAGCTCTCCTCTTCCCCCCATGTGGTGTCTAGAACTAGCAGGGATCAACCCTTTGCATGGATGCCCCAGTGGGTTTATATAGGCCTACCCCCCGGGGGTACAATGGTAATCCGGCTGGGTGCGGGCCCCAGCCGTCAGTGTCTACTTTCGCCGGCTTCTGTGCCGGCTGCTGGGGCCCGCCGGCTGGTGGGTCCCACGGCTGCCGGCTCCTTGGTCGACAGGCAGGCCCCATTGCCAGGGGCCTTGTTGGTGGCTGGTTACTGTTGCCTCAATCCTGATGATGAGGGCTTTGTCGAGGTAAGCGTGGCTACAGTGCCGCCGCCTGGCGGACGATCACTGTAGCCTCACCTCGTCTTGTCTCCTTAATGGGGCGTCTCCTTCGAGGGAGGAAGCAGGCCGGCTAGGGAAAGCCGGCCTCGTCTTGGGCCAACTGGGGGAGGCCTGGCCGCCTTCGGGCGTCTCTCTGCTTGAAGGGGCCCGCCGCCCGTGGATCGCGCTGACAGCCCGTCGTGGGTTTCGGGGGTGGCAGGCTTCACTGTAGCCACGCCCCGTCCCATCATCGTCATGTGGATGCAGACTCCGAGGGTACGATCTTGACCGCTTTGTGGGAGCCGGCTCTTTGGAGTCAGCCTTCTCATAGCCGGCTCTGTGGAGCCGGCCCTCCCGCGGCTTTCTTCATGAGGGTTAAGGCCGGGCTGCCTCCCGATAGTTGGCTTGAGAGGCAGCCGGCTAGGGGAAGGCGGCCCCACGTCTTGGATTCTTGAAGGCCGGATCGGCTCGTAATTTTTTCTGAAGTGCCAGGGGGAGCCGGCTAGGCTACCCGTGGTCATTTACTCCAACAGTAGTCCCCGAAGCTGGTCGAGCTTCGAGGTCCACAGGGAGTCGAGAAGCTCGGTCAGCTTCCTATCCTGAGAAGCCGGCAGCTGGGAGCCGGCTCTGCTTATGTTCGCCGTCCTCGGAAAATTCGTGGTCTTGCAAACGGGGACGTGGGCCAGCCTGCACACTGACCGCGCGCCTCCCGCAGATTACGTGGCAAGAAAGGTCTGCCAACGCGAGTGCGTGACGGGACGTCGCCGCCGGCCCGGGCCTGCCACTTCTGGCCTCGGCCCAAGCGCGGATCTTCTGCGGCCCAAAGAGGGTTTTTCGCCTTCCCGCGGCGGTTTCGCCATGCCATTAAGGCACAATAATCGCGGGACGTGGGGGAGTGGGCGCAGTTAATCCCACGTTCCCCCACGCCTCGCCTCCTCGGCTCCGCCGCGGGAGTGTATAAGTAGGGGGAGGAGAGGGAGCGGCAGAGGCTCGCACGCTCTCCCTCGCTCCACCCTTTCTCTCCTTCCTTTCTCCTGTCTTCCGCCGCCACAGCGCCTCATCGCCATGCCTTTCTGCCGTCGGGCCTCTCGGTTCACGGTTGCTATGCCGTAGCGGGGTCGCGCGCGCCTCCGTCGTCGCACCTTGCTCCTCGCCGCACCGCCCCCATGGCGTTGTCGAGCTCGTGGGACGGCTCCAATGTCCACGAGGACAATGTTGAGTTCCTCCGCCGGACACGGCCTCTGCCGGGCAAGAGCTACGTGCGGGTCCGGCGCGCGCCGGAGAGGGAGATTTCGCCGGCACCGGAGGAGGGCGAGCGGGTGATATTCCGCTCGCACTGCCTGCGCGGCTTCGGCCTCCCAGCGAGCGGGTTCCTTCACTCTTTCCTTGAATTCTATCACCTTCAGCCGCATCACCTCACCCCAACGCAGTGATGCTGCTGTCGGCCTTCGTCACCCTCTGCGAGGGCTTTCTTGGCATTCTCCCCACTCTGGAGCTTTGGGGAGAGTTTTTCCAATGCAAACTCGGTACCGTCGTCGCGGGCGTGCCCGCCCCATGCGGAGCTTTCATCGCCATGAGGCGGACGGGTGAGAACAATCCGTTCCTTTCCATCCCGTTGATCCAGTCGGTGAAGCTCTGGCAGAAGTCCTACTTTTATGTGAGAGGAATGTTGCCTCGCAAGGCGACTTTGTCAACCTGCCGGCTGACGTAACCGGCCCGCCGGCTGCGCGACCACCCTCATGGAGTTTCCGGGCCAGGACACTGTCCAAGGCCGGGAACGCCGCCGTCGCCCGGCTCCGGGTGATGATCCAGTCGGAGGGCCTGGTCGGAGCTGACCTGGTGGCCGCCTTCGTGGAACGCCGGGTACTTCCGCTCCAAGGCCAGCCTCACATGATCTGCCAGATGAGCGGCCGCTTCGACCCATGTCAGCTGAGCACCAGGGAGATGCCCCATGTCGAAGTGTCTTACATGGTGAACTACATCTCCAACTGCAAGATCGCCGAGGATTGGCGATACGGCAAGGAGCCGTATTCTCGCGCCAACCCTCCGCCTGCTGTAAGTTTTTCTTCTTCTTTTTCCTTTTGTAGTCGGCCTCATGATGGCCGGCTTCTGATCAGCCGGCTTGTTTTTTGCAGAATCCCCTTCTTCCGTCGGCAGCCGGGGCTGCAGGGGTAGAGCGCCAGTTCCTCCCTGACCGCACGGTGGATGACATCGATGATCTGGATCTTAGAGCGGCCGCCATGGAAGATGCTGTCGTGGGGGAAGGCGGCGAGGCACGCGGCGTGGGGCTCGGGGCCGGCCTCGAGGACTGGGCGGATGATGACGTGGTGGAAGTCGTCCCGCACCGCCAGCCGGCGCCTGACCATCAAGGTGCGGGTCCCTCTGCCGCGCCGGCAGCCCGTGGTGGCGCGCCGAAACACCGTGCCGCGTCGACCTACTTCGGCAGTCGGCCGAAGAAGGCCAGGGGCACCGCCGCAGCGACCAAGCAAGATGAAGCGGCCGCGAAGGCGGACCGCTTCCAGAAGGTGGTGAAGCAGCCGCAGGCGGTTTTGGCGTAAGTGTTAAACCTCTTGTGCTTTTGTCGTCTTCTTCGATTGGGGCCTTTCTAAACTTTCCTTGACTCGCGGATCAGGGCGCCGCTTTCCCTTGAGCGGGGTCCTGCCGGCTCCGTGATTGGGCCGGCTGGAGGGTCTTCGGGCTCCCGCCGCATAGATCCCTGCGAGGACCTCATGGAGGCTATGGAGCGGAACGCCCGGGAGGCGCGGGAGGAGCGGGAGGTGGCGAAGCGAAGGGCCGCCCAGGCGGCGAAGGAGTAGGCCGACACGGCGGCCCAGGCCCGGGTGGAGGCGGCGGCCGTGGAGAGGGAGGCGGAGGCCTCACGCAACCAGCCTCCGCAGCTCGTCATTCCCCTCCGCGCCATGGCCCCTGACGTCCCCGTGCCCTCGTCAGAGGAAGACGACCGCGGCCAGACGGAGACGGAGAGGAGGGAGGATGACGTAATTGTCTTGGAGGAGGCGCCACGGACGGCGCCGACTGGAGCGGGCCAAAGCGGCCAGCCAGCCGCGGCGCCAGGGCAGCCGGCCGGGGGCGAGCCAGTGGCTGGAGCCGGCCTCGAGGTGCAGCCGGCATCTCGTCAGCGTGCGGGGGAAGCTACCTCCGCACCAGAGCCGCACAGGGCTGCAGGCGCCAGCCGGACGACGGAGGCCCTGGAGGCGGCCAGCTCCGGCACGTCCAAGTGGACACCCAGCGAGGGGACGGCCGAGCTGAACGCGGCGGCCCAGGAGGTCAGCAGCCGGCTTCAGGCTCATGCCATTGCGCTGCAGCGATACACCCAAGATTTCCTCGCGACACGGGCCGTCATCCGGGTGAGTCTTTTTGCTTTTTCGATTTCTTCCGTGGGGGCGCGTCAGCGCACCCACTGGGTGTAGTCCCGGAGTTCCGAGTCGGCCGCTGAGCGGGCGGCTTGGAACTTACTAGGTCCTGACAGCTATCTTATTCTTGCATCCTGTCTGATCTTCCAGGAATACCATAACTGCCGCGCTGTAGCCTTCAATTCCCAGGCTCAGGTGTTGGTCCAGAAAACCGAGGACCTAACTAACAGCCGGAGTGCACGCTCTGCTTCGTTCATCTCCTGTGGGGGCGCGTCAGCGCACCCACTGGGTGTAGTCCCCGAGATTCGGGCCGACTGCAGAGCAGTCGGGTCGGATCTTCCCCGACGACCTCTTCCTTATTGATTTTTCCTTTGTCTTTATGTTTGCAGGGGCCAATGCCGACTTGAGGGAGCAGCTTGGCAGGGCCCAGACCGCCCTTCGCGCCAAGGAGGCCGAGTGGAATGCCTTAGTTCTGGAGCGTGACTGCATGGCCAAGAAATTGGCCGACCAAGAGGAGAGTCACAAGGCGGCCCTGAAGAAGGTGCAGGACAGCGAGGCCGCCCTCAAGGCTGAATACGAGACCGAGGCGGCGGGCTGCACTGAGGAGAAGCAAGCGCTGAGCGAGGGCTATGGCCGGGTTGAGGATCCGATTGATGGTAAGCTGCCTTCCTCACTCTTTGCTTGCTCCTTGCTCCCTGATTTGTCTTCTGATTTGTGCCGCTTTTTGTTCTTTACACAGAATACTTCCCTGGTTATTCTGTCGCTGCCACCCAGACCATCGAGGCCCACCGCGAGGCACGCCGGACGCTTGAGGAGCAGCTCTTGGCGATCCAAGCCCGACTGCAACCGGCACACCGCATGCTCCGCCGCCTCCAGCGCGCTGGGGCGCAACTGCTGGACGCCCTCTGGCCAGGCGAAGCGATTCGCCGCGCTCCCAGCCGGACTACCGACTGGCTGGAGGTGGCAGTCGGCCGCTTTGAGGCCTGGAAGGCTTCCGCTGCTCAATCTGGTGCCGGGCGGGCGTTGGAGTTCGTCCGGGCCTGGTATCCTGGGCTGAACTTGGATCAGCTGAGCACTTGGCGGGAGGAGGCTGACGAAGAGCTGGTGGAGGTGCGGCCGGCTATCATCTGGCGAGCTTCGGCCCTTGCCGAGTACACTGACACCTGCGCCTTCGCTCCTGAGGTGGATGATAACGGCGTTGCCCAGCCGGAGGAGTGGTTCGGGTTTAACCCGGCGGAGGATGAAGACTCGGCGGAGGAGATCGCTTCCAGCGATGAAGGCGAAGACGACGAAGGAGAGGAAGGCGAAGACATCGAGCCAGCCGGCGGAGCGACCAACCAGCCTCAGCTTCACCGTGCCTCCAGCAATGAGGCACGCGCTAGCGCGCCCTCTGCAGGAGGCGGTGATCATGCCGAGGTTTGCCAGCCGGCCACTCCTCCAGCCGGCATTGCCGTCTCTACCGACCTGCCCGACTCGCTAGTCATTCCCCTGGCTTAAACTACCGTCTTGGGCGCCGGGTTGAGTACTTTCTTGGACGCGTCTACCCGGAGTTTGGTCTTCATTGAGGAGTCGGCGGTGGCGTATTTGTCCGCTATGACCAGAAGCTCGTCGAGGGTAGTTGGCTCGTCGCAGAGGAGCTTGTGCTCGAGGAGGGTGCCTTCTCGGCACCCGACAGTGAAGTATTCTATGGCCTGCACCTCGTGCACCCCTTCGCAAGAGTGAGGTAGTCGCGAGTAGACTCGGCAGGGCCTTGTACGCACAAGGAGAGCTGTCTGGGCTTGGGGGCCCGCTTGTAGGTGCTGGTGAAGTTGCGGACGAAGGCTTCTGTGAAGTCTAGCCAGTTGTTGACGCTATATGGCTTGAGGCTGTTGAGCCAGGTCCGCGCCGTGCCTTGCAGCATGAGGGGCACATACTTCACGGCAACGCACCTGTTGCCGTTCGCTATGCGTACTGCGGTGGAGTAGTCGATCAACCAATCTTCCGGCTTCACGGAGCCGTTGTACTTGGGCGTGTCTCTTGGGAACGAGAACCCTTTGGGGAAGGGCTCGTCGTGGATGCGGGGACCGAAGCAAGGCGGGCCGATATCGTCTTCCTCTTCCAGAGCCAGGGATCACGCTAGGCGGTCGATCCGATGGCGGGCATCGTTCTCGCCGACTCCTTCGCGGCGACCTAGTCGGCTGCTGAGAGTCGGATGCGTGACAGGCGGTGGGGTGGGATATCTCTCCCCGCGAGGCAGAGGCGGAGGCGGGAAGCCCTGCCGCTCCACGGCTCGAGGGTGGCCTTCCGCGTCTCGCTCGATGGAGATCCGGGTTCGGCTTCGGCTGGCAGCCGGCTCTTTCTCGTGTCGCGCGTGGGTTTTTCCCGCAGTCGGCGTCCGGGACATCGCGCCGTGCTCTCGGCGCGGGGGAGGGCTTTCCGCGCGAGCGCCGGCTGGCAGGTTCTCGAGTGGGGTGGCGTGGACTAGGCAGTCAACTCCAAGCATGTCGGCGATAACGGCGCCGCGCTGTCTGACAACGCCGGCTCGGCCTGGCCCGCCAGGAGGTGGCATGCCAAAGGCGGCACGGTCGACTTTGCGCTGGTGGGCCTCAGTGAGGCGTCGTATGGAAGCTAACTTCCGGCCCTCCGTGAGGAGGGCGAGGCGGCGAGCCTCCAATGCTTCAGCGTCGGCATCGGCCGGGAGGGGGACGGACAAGTCGTGGATCACCGCTTGCGGGGCGTCGTGGGCGTTCTCGCCAGAAGCGCCGCCGTGGCTGATGACCATCACCTTGGTGATGGCACCGTCACAGCCATCGGCTCGGGGAAGCGGGTCGTCGTAGATTACGATGTTGGTGGGGAAGGCGTCGAGCGAGGCCGTGTCGGGGTCGATAGGCATCGGATCGGTGGAGCCAACAGACTCCTGGTCCACAGCAGGCTCGCTGGAGACGTGGAGCTGGCCGAGGAGGTCGACGAGGTGGTCGGTGCCCGTGTCGGAGGCGGGCTCGTCGGGGATGTGGGTCTCGCCAAGGAAATTGGCGAGATCACTCGTTGCGCAGACGTTGGTGACGCTTTGCAGCGCGTCGTGGAAAGCGCCATCGGGCGTGCCAGGCTGGCTACGCTCGCTGGGGAGGAAGAGGGTTCCCGTCCAGAACAGGTCTCCGGACGATGGTGCACCTGGCCCCATGGTGGGCGCCAAATCTCGGGTGGTAGGTGTGACATATGCCAACGGGTGGCTTATCATTGTGGGAGCCAGTAAGACGTCGCCGGTGCCTGGAAGCGGGATGAGACGATGACATGCACGCCGGCGAATCTTACCCAGCTTCGGGGCTCTCCGTGGAGATAACACCCCTATTGCTGCTCTGCGGGGTCTCCGCATGATCACTAGATGAACAAGTGGCTACAAGATGCTCCTTGACCTGTTTGGTGAGAGGAAGAAGAAGGGCACGATTAGCTCTCCTCTTCCCTCTATGTGGTGTCTAGAGCTAGCAGGGATGAACCCTTTGCATGGGTGCCCCGGGGGGTTTATATAGGCCTACCCCTGGGGGTACAATGGTAATCCGGCTGGGTGCGGGCCCTAGCCGTCAATGTCTACTTTCGTCGGCTTCTGCGCCGGCTGCTGGGGCCCGCCGGCTGCTGGGGCCCGCCGGCTGGTGGGTCCCACCGGTTGCCGGCTCCTTGGTCGACAGGCAGGCCCCACTGCCAGGGGCCTTATCGGCGGCTGGTTACTGTTGGCTCAATCCTGATGATGAGGGCTTTGCCGAGGAAAGCGTGGCTACAGTGCCGCCGCCTGGCGGGCGATCGCTTTAGCCTCACGTCGTCTTGTCTCCTTAATGGGGCGTCTCCTTCGAGGGAGAAAGCAGGCCGGCTGGGGAAAGCCGGCCTCGTCTTGGGCCGACTGGGGGAGGCCTGGCCAGCTTCGGGCGTCTCTCTGCTTGAAGGGGCCCGCCGCCCGTGGACCACACTGACAGCCCATCGTGGGTGGCGTCAGAGTCAACATGGCAACAGTGCCGCGCCGGACGGGTCGTGGCCACCCCGTACGGCGCACTGTGCTAGGCGTGCTCCGGGTTCCAGGGGTGGCAGGCTTCACTGTAGCCACGCCCCGTCCCATCATCGTTATGTGGATGCAGACTCCGAGGGTACGATTTTGACTGCTTTGTGGGAGCCGGCTCTTTGGAGTCGGCCTTCTCGTAGCCGGCTCTGTGGAGCCGGCCCTCCTGCGGCTTTTTAGTGAGGGTTAAGGCCAGGCCGCCTCCCTATAGTTGGCTTGAGAGGCAGCCGGCTAGGGGAAGGCGGCCCCATGTCTTGGATTCTTGAAGGCCGGATCGGCTCGTAATTTTTTCTGAAGTGCCAGGGGGAGCCGGCTAGGCCACCCGTGGTCATTTACTCCGACAGCATTGGACCCGGTTCGTGAGCCCAGGAGGCCGGCCGGGCCACGTGGGCTATTGGTCCCGGTTCGTCTGGACCTTTTGGTCCCGGTTGGCGGGACGAACCGGGACCAATGGGCCTGGCTCCTGGCCCACCACCATTGGCCCCGGTTGGTGGCCTGAACCGGGACCAAAGGCCCCCCTTTAGTCCCGGTTCATGCCACGAACCGGGACTAAATGGTCGGCCCTCGTTGCGATTCATAGTTTAGTCGCACCTCGCCAATCGAAGGGCGCCCACACTGGTTTATAAGCCCGTCCCTCTCTGCATTTTTGAGCTCCTCTCAAAATGAAAATAGATGCCCCTATACAGGAAATTTGACCTAAATTCATAATGAATTTCTCTGAAATTCATGGAAATTGATTATGAATTTAGGTTGAATTTTCTCTATAGGCACATCTATGTTCATTTTTTTAGTAATTTTAATCACAAACTTGAGATTCACACAAATTGCAAAGAATTCAAATTTTAACTATTCTAATTTGAAAACTAATGGCACTAGTAAAGTTAATCACAAACTTGAGATTCACACAAATTTCAAAGAATTCAAATTTTAACTATTCTAATTTGAAAAGTAATGGCACTAGTAAAGTTAATCACAAACTTGAGATTCACACAAATTTCAAAGAATTCTAATTTTAACTATTCTAATTTGTAAACTAATGGCACTAACAGAAAGTTTATAATTTTTGGTAGCTCTGTGCAGAATGATTGTACATAGTAAATATAAAACACAAAGTGTTTTCACACAAATTTAGTAAACTAGTGATTCATAAACTAGTGATTCACACAAATTTTAAAAAATTCAAATTTAAACTATTCAAATTTTAAAGCTAATGGCACTAACAGAAAGTTTATAATTTTTGTGACCTAAAAGAAAAAAGAAATCACTAAAAAACTAGAAGTATTTAGTTCTAAGTAGAAACGAAAAAATGAATAGAAAAAAAAGAAAAAAAATGCCACCTACTGGGCCAGCACGACCTGAATACGACTAGAAACCCAATCATGGGCCAGGATTCAGGCCCGCAGCAGGCCCAGTAGGCCCACAGGCATTGCAGTGTCCAATTAGGCCCATAAGCCTGCATTTCAGAGGAGTTCGAGAGGGAAGAGGCAGCGGAGCTTATAAACAGGTGGTGGTCACTCTCAACTAGCGAGGTGGGACTAAATTCCCACCACCGCGCCAGCGCAAGGCCATTGGTCCCGGTTGGTACCACCAACTAGGACTAAAGGGGGGAATTGGTCCCGGTTCGTGGCACCAACCGGTACCAATGCCCCCTTTAGTCCCGGTTGGTGCCAACAACCGGGACCAAAGGCCGCTGCTGCCCGCCCTTTGGGCTGCCGAAAAGTGGCCTTTGGTCCTGGTTGGTGGCACCATCCAGGACTACAGGGGGCATTCGTCCCGGTTTGTGTCACGAACCAGAACCAATGCTTCGTCTATATAAGTACCACTTGTGAAATTTTTCATTCAGTTTGTCTTCCCCACCCGACGACGCCGCCAGGCTGCGCCTCGTCGTCACCCCTGCCTCCGACGCCGTCCCGCGCGGCCGCAGATGTCGTCGCCGCCCCGTGCCCCTCTGCCTCCTCGCCGCCGACGCTGTGCCCCTCACCGTCGCCGTCGCCGCCTCTGCCTCCTCATCGCCCGTCACGCCGCACCCCCTCACCGTTGCCGTCTCCACGCCTCTCACCGTCGCCGTCTCCGCGCCCCTCACCGTCGCCCCCGTGTCCTGCCGGCCTCCTCGTCGATCGCCGCCCCGGCCCGTTGCGTAATTTCCTAATTTAGATGTGTAGTTAATTTAGATGTGTAATTTAGGATGTAGAGTTAATTGAGTTGTTGTAGTTAATTAATTTAGATCCGTAGTTTAGATGTATAGTTAATTGAATTGTTGTAGTTAATTTAGATGTATAGTTTAGATGCAAAAGTTAGAATTTTTTTCTGTTCATACATTTTTTTGGTGATATTATTGTTGCATATGCAAAAGTTTGTGTGTTCATATATATGCAAAGAATATGTCAATTTTTTCATAGAATTTTTATGAAAATTTTTTGTTGTAATTTTGTTCATAGAATTTTTAATTTGTTCATAGAATTTTTTTTGTTCATAGAATTATCTTTGTCAATTTACGTATATGTTCATATTTAGAAGAAAAAGAAGGAGAGAAAAAAGGAAAATAAGAAGAGGAAGAAGAAGAAGAAGAAGCAGAATAAGAAGAAGAGGAGAGGTATAACAGGAGAAATAAATAAGAAGATGAAAAAGAAGAAAAAAAAGAGGAGAAGAAGAAGGAATAGAGGAGAAGAAGAAGAAGAATTCTTCTTCTTCTCCTCTATTATTCCTTCTTCTTCTCCTGTTTTTTTTTCTTCGGTCTCCTCCTCTATTCCTTTCTTCTTCCCCTCTTTTTTTCTTCTTCTTCCTCTTCTTATTTTTGTTATCGTGTATGTCGTTGTCGATATACCCCCCTCCCCGATAACTTTTAGTAATTAGTACTACTTAGAAAGTGTTTAATGGCATTAGTTAGAACTAGGTAAACTTGTTTATTTTTAGTAATTACTACATTATTCTATTTATAGTAAGTGCTTAGTAGTTGAACTAGTTGATTTAATAAAACTGGTTTATTTTGCTATAGAAGTAGTTTATTTTTAGCAAGAAAATTAATAGAACTAGTTTATTTTTTTTAGTTAAAGCAATTATTCCTACATCGACGTGGACGATGCCTATCCTGCATCCTCGTCGTCGAGTCGGCGGAGGACGACACCTGCTTGACCAGATGGGCCATGTCCGGGACTGGGCTCCGTCGGGGTGGTACTGGGAGGCGCTATCTTCCGGGGGGCGTAGCTTGGTGAGGAGCCAGCCCGTCGTTGACCCGATATTTGTTTGGTGGCGGTCGCGTGGGCCAGTGACGGTGCCGAGGCTTCCGGACACCGCGGAGGTGGTACGTCACCGTGTCAGCGAGGAGCACCAGCACGTCCGTCGCTACATGGTTGCATTGGAGGGCAGGTTCGAGAATAACTGGCAGGTTCTTCAGGGATCTCACTGGAGCTATGATCCTGTGATGGTTCCTTCCCTTTGGGTGTCCACCGCCCGCGCCGATACCCGTCGGGCTCTATGGTTCTAGCTGTACTGGCAATATGTATGATAGTATTCAACGTGTATTAGTGATAATATTCGATGTACAGACACATGGAGATGATGTAGTTTTTCTTATAATTGAATGCATCCTAATTTGAATACTACTTTATTTTGCAATTTGATTTTTCTTATTGAATGCTCAAATTGGAGAGCACTATGCAAGGCATATGCATATGATTTGTTGAATAATAATGATCTAATTTAGTTTTTGTAGTACATATATATATATATATATTTAATTGTACATGTTTAATCTTTGAATTATGAACGTATAGGAAATGTCATCATCGGACGACGGAAGTCTCCCGGGGGAGTGCGACTGGTGCCACGACGATCGAGGTCAGTGCGACAGGCCTCATCTGGACGATGATCGGCGCTTCAGCATTAAGCTCGAGGAGACCTTCGAAGTTGAAACGGTACGCAATGACGACAAGTGTTTTTTTCATAATTAAGCATGACTTCAACTATTTCAACGTGTAATTTTCATCTTTTACAATTCGTATATAGTTTATCCCATGCCATGCAAGATGCTATGTCTTGGAGAGGATGGATTTTGAAGACCATGAAAATTTTGAAACGAAGAAAATTCACCTAAGGACTCATCATGATGTGGATTTTGAAGTAAAGTTGTATAATGCTGAGAGCGTAACCCATTTTGGTTGCAAAAATTGGGAAGCATTTTGCAAATTGTATGGTTTTGACGAGGGTATGCTTGTCACCATGGATCTTGGTGATCCTGAAATCGAGCAAGACAATATGGACATTTGGGTCCTTGTTGATACGCCTCCAGTTCTATCGCTATGTGAGTTTCTCAAACATAGTTAATTATTAACTAATTTATATTGTTCATTTCAAAATAGTTGACAGCTTATTTCCATTGACAGCTTATTTTGAAGTATCAAAGAATGTGCAGAAGATGGTAGATAGAACTTACTACACCGATGGCTCTGAGTTAACTTACGAGGAGAAAACTCATCTGGTTGGATTTTGTAATGATCTTGAGAATTACAATATCGACAATCGAACGCCTCAACATTATGGTCAATACGTGCCACTAGTACACGTGTTGAACTACGGTAACTACTATGGAGATACCCTGGTAAGATTTTTTACTATTACGACATACGTGCATCTTTTGCATACTTCTATATAAAACTAGTACTTCATTGCTAACTATGAAGTTATTATACTATGTTTTTCAACAGATAATCCCAGAGGATTGTGTGCCTCATCTGATGTATGAGCATGGTCGCCTTGATGTTTTGAACATACATCCAGGTCATCCTACGAAACTCAACTGTCCATACCGTATTTCTAAAAGAAGTGGAGACATGTAAATCAGAGAATGGAAAAAAATGTATGGACACTCGTAAAGAGGTTCTTGGATGCAAAAGGAAGCGGGGCGCAAGAATTGGAGACAGGATGATCTCCATTCTCCATAATGGAGAGTCAGGGTCTATACTGTTTTATGCTATTTTACCTTAAAGAGGGTATTTAGGTCCTACCTAATACTGATGATCATGTGCTAAGAACAATTAAGTAGGGTTGGGTTCGATGACTATGAGGATGATGATCGTATGACTTGTTATTATAATAACGAGTAGAAGTTCTATCATGATGATTAGTAGGACTTATTATTATGATGATGCATGATGTGAGCATGAAGAGTTATTATATATATATATCAGTGGGTGAAATGAACATGGATTGGATTGAAGTGAAGGAAACATGCATGTGGTGCATCTCGAAAGTAGTACTAATCCAAACTTGATCAAGTTAGGATTAATTAGTATTACTTTCGACATGCACCACATATGTTGCCTTCACTTCTATCTAAGCCATGTTTAGGCATAGCATAGCGTTGGTATAAACCAAGCACGCAGATATAAGAGAGGCACTTCTCTCTATTAGCTAGCTAATAACAAACTAAATTAACCCCAAAACCCCTAAACAAGCCCCTTTCAAAAAAACAAAAACCCCAGCCACAGAAATGCTGATGCGTGGAGGCCTATTGGTCCCGGTTGGTGCCACCAACCGGGACAAAGGCCCTCCTGCCTGGGCTCACCACGCAGGCCACGTGGAGGCCCATCTGTCCCGGTTCTGGAACCGGGACAAAAGGCCCTTACGAACCGGGACAAAAGGCCCATTTTCTGCTAGTGATGGTGCTTCACCTAGCGGTGCTTCTAGGACATAATCTTTCTTGGCAGCTATGAGGATGATCCTCAGGTTCCGGACCCAGTCCATATAGTTGCTGCCATCATCTTTCAGCTTGGTTTTATCTA
>NC_041390.1:595828107-595871813 GCF_002162155.2 Triticum dicoccoides
CCCAAAACCCCTAAACAAGCCCCTTTCAAAAAAACAAAAACCCCAGCCACAGAAATGCTGATGCGTGGAGGCCTATTGGTCCCGGTTGGTGCCACCAACCGGGACAAAGGCCCTCCTGCCTGGGCTCACCACGCAGGCCACGTGGAGGCCCATCTGTCCCGGTTCTGGTTAGAACCTGGACTAAAGGGTCGGGGCATTAGTAACGACCCTTTAGTCCCGGTTCTGGAACCGGGACAAAAGGCCCTTACGAACCGGGACAAAAGGCCCATTTTCTGCTAGTGATGGTGCTTCACCTAGCGGTGCTTCTAGGACATAATCTTTCTTGGCAGCTATGAGGATGATCCTCAGGTTCCGGACCCAGTCCATATAGTTGCTGCCATCATCTTTCAGCTTGGTTTTATCTAGGAATGCATTGAAGTTGAGGGCAACATTAGCGTGGTCCATTTGATCTACAAGACATATTGTAAAGATTTTAGACTAAGTTCATGATAATTCAGTTCATCTAATCAAATTATTCAATGAACTCCCACTCAGACAAACATCCCTCTAGTCATCTAAGTGAAACATGATCCGAGTCAACTAGGCCGTGTCCGATCATCACGTGAGACAGACTAGTCATCATCGGTGAACATATCCATGTTGATCGTATCTTCTATACGACTCATGCTCGACCTTTCAGTCCTCCGTGTTCCGAGGCCATGTTTGTACATGCTAGGCTCGTCAAGTCAACCTAAGTGTATTGCGTGTGTAAATCTGGCTTACACCCATTGTATTCGAACGTTAGAATCTATCACACCCGATCGTCACGTGGTGCTTCGAAACTACGAACCTTCGCAATGGTGCACAGTTAGGGGGAACACTTTCTTGTAATTAATTCGAGGGATCATCTTATTTAAGCTACCGTCGTTCTAAGCAAATAAGATGTAAAACATGATAAACATCACATGCAATCAAATAGTAACATGATATGGCCAATATCATTTAGTTCCTTTTGATCTCCATCTTCGGGGGGCCATGATCATCATCGTCACCGGCATGACACCATGATCTCCATCATCATGATCTCCATCATCGTGTCTTCATGAAGTTGTCACGTCAACTATTACTTCTACTACTATGGCTAACGCTTTAGCATAAAGTAAAGTAATTACATGATGTTTGTGTTGACACGCAGGTCATAAATAAATTAAGACAACACCTATGGCTCCTGCCAGTTGTCATACTCATCGACATGTAAGTCATGATTCCTATTACAAGAACATGATCATCTCATACATCACATATATCATTCATCACAACTTTTGGCCATATCACATCACAAAGCACTTGCTGCAAAAACAAGTTAGACGTCCTCTAATTGTTGTTGCAAGTTTTTACGTGGCTGCTATAGTTTTCTAGAAAGAACGTTTCTTACCTACGCCAAAACCACAACGTGAATTGCCAATTTCTATTTACCCTTCATAAGGACCCTGTTCATCGAATCCGATCTGACTAAAGTGGGAGAGACAAACACCCGCCTGCCACCTTATGCAACTAGTGCATGTCAGTCGGTGGAACCGGTCTCACGTAAGCGTACATGTAAGGTTGGTCCGGGCCGCTTCATCCCACAATACCGTCGAATCAAGATAAGACTAGTAACAGCAAGATAATTGACAATATCGACGCCCACAACTACTTTGTGTTCTACTCGTGCATAGAAACTATGCATAGACCTAGCTCATGATGCCACTGTTGGGGATCATAGCAGAAATTAAAAATTTTCTACGCATCACCAAGATCAATCTATGGAGTATTCTAGCAACAAGGGGAATAGGAGTGCATCTACATACCCTTGTAGATCGCGAGCGGAAGCGTTCAAGTGAACGGGGATGATGGAGTCGTACTCGCCGTGATCCAAATCACCGATGACCAAGTGCCGAACGGACAGCACCTCCGCATTCAACACACGTACAGTTGGGAAGACGTCTCCTCCTTCTTGACCCAGCAAGGGGGAAGGAGAGGTTGATGAAGATCCAGCAGCACAACGGCGTGGTGGTGGATGCAGCAGGATCCCGGTAGGGCTTCGCCAAGCGCAAGCGGGGAGGAGAGGTGTTACGGAGGGACAGGGAGGCGCCAAGGGCAAGTGTGCGGCTGCCCTCCTTCCCCCTTCTTTATATAGGGGCCTTGGGGGCGCCGACCCTAGGAGATCTAATCTCCAAGGGGGCGGCGGCCAAGGGGTGGCTTCCCCCCGAAGCCAAGTGGGGGGCGCCCACACCCCAAGGGTTTCCCAACCCTAGGCGCAGGGGGGCCCAAGGGGGGGAGCACCAGCCCACTAGGGGCTGGTTCCCCTCCCACCTCAGCCCATGGGGCCCTCCGGGATAGGTGGCCCCACCCGGTGGACCGCCGGGACCCTTCTGGTGGTCCCGGTACAATACCGGTAACCCCCGAAACCTTCGCGATGGCCGAAACTGGACTTCCTATATATAAATCTTTACCTCCGGACCATTTCGGAACTCCTCATGACGTCCGAGATCTCATCCGGGACTCCGAACAACTTTCGGGTTACTGCATACTAATATCTCTACAACCCTAGCGTCACCGAACCTTAAGTGTGTAGACCCTACGGGTTCGGGAGACATGCAGACATGACCGAGACGCCTCTCTGGTCAATAACCAACAGCGAGATCTGGATACCCATGTTGGCTCCCACATGCTCCTCGATGATCTCATCGGATGAACCACGATGTCGAGGACTTAATCAATCCCGTATTCAATTCCCTTTGTCAATCGGTACGTTACTTGCCCGAAACTCGATCGTCGGTATCCCAATACCTTGCTCAATCTCGTTACCGGCAAGTCACTTTACTTGTACCATAATGCATGATCCCGTGACCAACCCCTTGGTCACATTGAGCTCATTATGATGATGCATTACCGAGTGGGCCCAAGAGATACCTCTCCGTCATACGGAGTGACAAATCCCAGTCTCGATTCGTGCCAACCCAACAGACACTTTCGGAGATACCCGTAGTGCACCTTTATAGCCACCCATTTACGTTGTGACGTTTGATACACGCAAAGCACTCCTACGGTATCCGGGAGTTGCACAATCTCATGGTCTAAGGAAATGATACTTGACATTAGAAAAGCTCTAGCAAACGAACTACACGATCTTTGTGCTATGCTTAGGTTTGGATCTTGTCCATCACATCAATCTCCTAATGATGTGATCCCGTTATCAATGACATCCCCATGTCCATAGTCAGGAAACCATGGCTATCTATTGATCAACGAGCTAGTCAACTAGAGGCTCACTAGGGACACATTGTGGTCTATGTATTCACACATGTATTACGATTTCCGGATAATACAGTTATAGCATAGACAATTATCATGAACAAGGAAATATAATAATCATTTTATTATTGCCTCTAGGGCATATTTCCAACACAACTAGCGGGTGTGCAAACAATTATACAGTAAAAAGAAGTAAGATAAAAATTAATAAATTACACACATATCAGGACACCACATACTTCTAATCCTTCTGCACAGTTAAGTTGGTGCGCTTGTAGTTGCATGTGAGATCCAGGACATGCAGTTGCACGCCAAGGCGGATATGCAACCAGATTGCACGATTTGTAATAAAACACCAATGAGTTGCAATCGTGTGGAAGGCATGCCGTTGCAACCGGGGGCAACACTTGCAGTTACGCGCCTAGTGGCGGACATGCAACTACCCCCTTCCCCGACAAATCATCACTGAGTTATGGACATGTTGAAATACATGCAGTTGCATGCCAGTGGCAGAAATGCAAGCCCCCCTTCCAACAGAACACCGCTGAGTTGCAGTCGTGTCAAAGACATGTAGGGCGACACTTGCATTTGCATGCCTAGTGGAAGACATGCAACTAGCCCCTCCCCCCGAAAAAACACCACTAAGTTGCGTACATGTTGAAAACATGCAGTTGGAGTCGGGTGCGACACTTGAAGTTGTTTGGCCAGTAGAAGAACTGCAGCTGCAATCGGGGGTGACACTTGCAATTGCATGGCCAGTATCATAGATGGAGTTGCAGTTGGGAGTGACATTTGCAGTTGCGTGCACAATAGCAGACATGCAACCGCCCCCTCCCTGGACAAAACAACACTGAGTTGCAGCCGTGTCGTAGACATGTAATTACAGTCGGGGCTGACACTTGAATTTGCGTGCCTAGTGGCAGACATGCAACTACACTAGTGCAGAACCGGGCAATAGCACCGGTTTGTAAGGCGCTTTAGTGCCGGTTCCATAACCGGCACTAAAGTGTGGGCACTAAAGCCCCCCCCCCTTTAGTACCGGTTCAGCACGAACCGGTGCTAAAGGGCAACCACGTGGCACGAGCCAGCTCCGGGGGCCGGGAGCCCTTTAGTACCGGTTGGTAACACTAACCGGTACTACAAGGTTTGGGTTTTTTTGGTTTTCAATTTTATTCTTTTTCGTTTGCTGGTATTTCATGATACTACACATTGTACACGTTATGCATATATATATATATATATATATATATATATATATATATATAATTTCTAGTAGAACCAATCATATATATATCATCAAATGTCTCACAAACCACCATATTAATTCACACATACACACATGTATAGCTATATACAATTTCTCCTACATGTTGCCTTTGGAGCCAGTGGCATTAGCCTAATTGGTGCCTTCGGAGCACGATGACAATTGGGAGTGGTTCATGGGGGCGGTAGCGGGTAATGGTATTCTCCCTTCGGATCTATGACCTGGTCGAGCAAAAATCCCGCTATTTCCTCTTGAAGTGCTTGTATGCGCTCCGTTTCTAGGAGCTTGTCCCGCACCTCTGTGAACTGTTAAGAAGGAAATCAATATGCATGTTTATTAGTTGTGTGACTAGATATCGATAATGGTGTAAAAATTGTGAATAGTGTTATGACAAACGTACCCATTCCTGTCTTTGAGATCTGCTCCTTTCAGATGCCATCATGCGAATGTTCTCGCAAATGCAGTATGCACACAGATCAGTCCCCTGCGCCTGCTTTAGGGCCTTTACGAGAATGGAATTTGATCAGATAATAATTAATCAAGCATGATAATTAAAGAGATGGCAGCTAGCTAGCTAGCTAGCTAGCTAGCTAGTACTACTTAATTACTTACCTTGGGTCGAAACCATTTCAGCTTTCGTTTCCATTCGCCTTTAGTGACGCAGATGAACCTTGCCCAAGCCCTGCCCGCCGACAAAGAAAATGAATAAAGGGGTTATTAAATAGTTCATATCATGAAATGACGAACTAAATAGGCCGAGATATATAGTTAATAATGATTGAAATTACCTGTTGACTATCCCAAACAAGATGTTATAGTCAGTATTTGCTTTGAGTAGTGAGTCCAGTATTTCAACTGTTCTGGCGTCAACTTTAATGATATATAGGATCCAGTGAAATCTGCATGCACACATGTTTGCATGTCTTAATTAAGTGGGCATATGTAAGCAAAAACATGTAGCTAGCTAGTAGGCAAAAACAGAGAATTTGTAGTACAAGACAGTGTGACTCACTGGAAGTTGTAAGGAAGTAGTATATCTTCATTGTATTTGAGGCGCTTCAAGAACTCTAGCATGCTTTCCTCTACATGCTTTTCACGATATGGATCTATTTTCCATGTGTATTCATTAACGGTGTTTGGGTCAATGAACCCAATCCCATAGCGTCCACCTTTTTTCATTTCATACATCTTCATCCTGCATAATACCACAGAAAAGAATATAGTGAGGATAATTACAGGTAATGATTGATCAAAAGGATCACTACAGCTAGCTTGAGACTTAAATTACAGAAAGAAATCACTTACAGACAATAGCAACTGACGATAGATTTGTCGAGTGCGTCTTGATTGTATAACTGAAACAATTCATTATACTCAACGGCCATAGCTTTCTGATGGTAGTAATGATCCTTCTTGACTTCCACCATGAGGGACTCTCGATTGGAACTCTTGGTAATGTCCATGTACCATTGATGCAATTCATACATTCTCGTTGGGAGCTTCTTGACCTCATCTGGCTTGACCAAAGGTTCGCCCCGGACATATTTCCGTTTTATTTCCTCCTCTGTAAGCACAAGCATGGGCTCGATCTCGAGGAGTTGTCCAACAGTGATGTTGAGAATTTCAGCCTGCGTTATACGCTCCTCGGTTATTACCACATTGCCCACCTCAGGAACATAAACTGTTTGCCCACAATAATATTGGGCACGCGTATTGTCACGTGTTGTTGGCACAACAAGTGAGGGTATCGATTGCGCCGCCTGTTCTCCCAGCTGGGGAACGGTTTTCCCACATTTTTTGACAGCTGCTTATTGTTTGCTCGAGCTCGAGCTCGCCTCCTTCTGTAGACGTGCTCGATTTAACTTCTTGATGTGGCGCTCATAGTCTGTGTCAACAGGCTTCGGAGCTGGTGGTTGAGCCATACGAATGAAGTGGTCAATCTTTTCCGCAGGCACTTTCTCCCGTGGCGGCGGTGGCGGTTTCGGTCGAAAATGGGCGTCCACTTCTGCCCGCACTATGGCATTGGTTTGCTCCTCGGTCCTGTCATAAGCCTTCTGAGGAAGAGGAGTAGTGAGGCTTGGACCATATTTATATCGCTTGCCTCCGCCTGTACTTCCTGTACTACCTCGACTCGTACCGCTACGCACCATAGCTGCGGGGTGTCTCTTCTGCGATTGCTGAGGTGGCGGAGACGGCTGACGGGGCTGAGTTGGACGAGGAGGAGTGGCTTGAAGCTATGCCGGACTTGAAGGAGGAGTGGCCTGAAGTTGTGTCGGACTTGGAGGAGTAGTGGACGTCTGACGTTGTGTCAGACTTGGAGGAGGAGTGGCCTGACGCTTTGCCGGACTTGGAGGAGGAGGAGTGGCCTGACGCGTTGGTGGACTTGCAGGAGCGGGAGTCTGCTGACTCGGTGGCGGACTTCGACGAGGAGTGGCCTGACGCGTTGGTGGACTTGCAGGAGCGGGAGTCTGCTGACTCGGTGGTGGACTTCGACGAGGAGTCGGCTGACGCGGTGTCGGTGCCTTCGAAAGATGATGCAATCCTTTCTTCATAGGATGATACGATGTTTGGCCTCTCCGAGTGTGTGCTCGTCCTCACCTCCGGGAATGTCAAGCTCTAGCCCTGAATATTGGTCCACCATCTCATCAACCAAGAGACGAGCATAGCCTGCTGGAATCGGGTTGCAATGGAAGGTTGCCTCGGGGGATTTGTAAAAGGAACGGCGTCCGCCACCTTCATGGATATGTTCTTAATTTTGAAGTGTAGCTCGCAGTTAGTGTTCTCCATGATGTCATCCACGGGGTATCTATCCAGCATTGCGTCACCCGGGGTGGAACCCACGCTGCTTCTCGGCATGGATGGGGCGGTGCTATCCAATGCTGGATCATCCGGTATCTGCTGCAGCTGCTGAGACCCCCTTTGCTAGCTAAGTGAGTCGATCTGCTCCTACTGCCGCTGGAATTTGACTGCCAAGTCCGCGTGCTTTGATTCTAGGCCTTGAAGGCGTACATAGTCCAGCTTCCTCTGCTCCTCCTCCGTCTTCCTCTTCTTCTCCTCCACAATCTTCCTTCTCGCACGGGTTCTATACTCGGCGTTCCAGTCTGAAAACCCCTCATACCACGGAATAGCGCCCTTGCCTCGTGTTCTTTCCGGGTGTTCAGGATTTCCCAGGGCACGCGTAAGCTCGTCGTTCTCT
This sequence comes from Triticum dicoccoides, assembly GCF_002162155.2. Taxonomy (NCBI): domain Eukaryota; kingdom Viridiplantae; phylum Streptophyta; class Magnoliopsida; order Poales; family Poaceae; genus Triticum; species Triticum dicoccoides. Next base: position 595,835,844 of record NC_041390.1, read on the forward strand.
CTGTTGGGCTGGAACACCCCCGATCGAGCCTCTTCTATTGCAACAAGTAGGTTATCGTCGGCTCCGTTCAGACATGCCTTCGTTGAAATGTTGCCTGTCTTCGGGTCCAACTCCCCCCATGCGCATAGAACCAAGTCCTGCACCTCGGGGCCAGCTCCTAGTAACCGGAGTGATACCTGCATCCTCCATCTCTTTCTCAGACTTATCCCACTTAGGCATTTCCACCGCGTAGCCACCTGGCCTCAGCTTATGGAACTTATCCTTTTTTGGCATTCTTCTTGTTTATTCTTGACCGTTCCTTAGCTAATTCCGAATCCTTGCATTTCACGAAATCGTCCCAATGAGCACTTTGCTTCTCTAGTGTTCCCTCGAATACTGGAGTCTTCCTTCCTCCCTTGACGTACTTGTCCCATTCATGATTCTTGTGGTTCTTGAATGCAACCGCCATCTTCCTAAGAGTAGCGTCCTTGACTTTCTGCACATCTGCTTCTGTGAAATGATCTGGTAGGGTGAAATGTTCCATGAGAGTATCCCAAAGCAGACCTTTTTGTCTGTCGTCGACAAAAGTAAGATTTGGACGTGGCGTTGTTGGCTCTCTCCATTCTTGAAGGGAGATTGGGAGTTTGTCCTTCACAAGAACTCCGCACTGATGAACGAACTTGTCCGCAATCTTCTTAGGCGCTAATGGTTCACAATTAGGTCTGATGGCCTCGATATTGTACTTTACACCCTTCTTCAACTTTTTGTTCGGGCCTCGTTTCATCTTGCTGCCTGAAGATTTGCTCGATCCGGATGGTTGAAAGAAGAAAGATCGATTCGTTAGTATATCTTCAAGTCATTTAAAACTTGTGATGATCACCAGATGCCTGCTTATATAAATATATATACCTCGCCGGTCTTTGATGTTTCAAGATCAACATTTTCTTTGTCATCATCATAATCATAGTTAATGACTTCATCAATTCGGTCGTCGCGATCGAATATCATATCACCCTCCCAAGTGTTGTTTAGAAATTCGGAGCCGTCATAATATTTCTATATAACTAACATTTCTATAACATTTCTAACACTGCTATATAACTAACATTTCTAATATTTCTATAACTAAAAAAAGAAAAAAAATATAACATTTCTATATATATAACTAACATTTGTATAACATTTCTAATATTTCTATAACTAAAAAAAAGAAAATTTTCTAACTTTTTTTATAACTATTTCTATAACTAAAAATCAGAAAAATTTGTAACAATTCTAAATTTTTTATAACTATTTCCATAACTAAAAAACTGAAAAATTTCTAACAATTCTAACATTTCTATAACATTTCTAACAATGCTATATAACTAACTATTTCTATAACTAAAAAAAGAAAAATTTCTAACATTTTTATAACTATTTCTATAACTAAAAAACTAAAAAAATGTATGTGTGTGTGTGCTCACCGGCGAGGCGAGAGGCGACGGGGGGGCGGTGACGGGGACGGTGACGGGCGCGGCGACAACGGGGATGGCGACGACGGGGACAGGGACGGGGCGACGACGATGGGGACGGGGACGTACGGGCAGGGGCGGCGACGACGGGGACAGGGACGACGCGGGATGGGCCGGGACGAGGCGGCGGTGACGACGGGGATGACAGGGACGGGGACGATGGGGCAGCGACGACGGGGACGGGGCGGCGACGGGGGCGGCGACGGGGGCGGCGACGAGGGATATGGAGAAAGGGGCGTCGGGCGACAGGGCAGAGGAGAAGAAGTAGATGAGAAACTGAAATTTTGAAGTGTTTTCTTATATAGGATGGACCTTTAGTACCGGTTGGAGCCACAAACCGGTACTAAAGAGCTATTTTGGCCAGGCCAAGCGGCGGGAAGCGCACCCCCTTTAGTACCGGTTGGTGGCTCCAACCGGTACTAAAGGCCCCTCTTTAGTACCGGTTGGTGCCACCACCCGGTACTAAAGGGGGTGCGCTGACGCAGGTGCGGTGCGGCAAGTTTAGTCCCACCTCGCTAGCCGAGGGGCGTCCGCACTGGTTTATAACCCCCCGTGCGGTGGGTTTCTAGTCGTATGCAGGCCGCGCTGGCCCAATAGGCGGGCTTTTTTTATTTTTTTGCTTTATTTTTTTTTGAGTTGTTTTTTGTGTATTTAGAGATTCTTTGTCAATATTTTTGCTTTAGGTACAAAAATTACAAACTTTCTGTTAGTGCCCGTAGTTTTCAAATTTGAATAGTTTAAATTTTGAATTATTTGAAATTAGTGTGAATCGCTAGTTTGTGAATAACTTAACTTTAAAAATCAGTAAAGGCATGAAAGAATTTGTTTGCACATAAAATTTCTTCGCGTTTCAAATGCCAAAACACATAACTACCCTAACTATTACAAAGATTCCCTCCTGGGTGTGAAAAACAGAAGAAAGGGATGATAGTGAAGCCGATCACATCCCAGATCTTTGGGTGTGAAACTTTTTCCTCGCGTGTGTCCCTTTGCGCCGTAACCATAGAAAATCTTCATTATTTAATGGGATGCTCGGGTCAATATTCACTGTGAATGGAGCAATTTCATCAAACTTTTCATAATCTTCTGACATGTCTGTCTTGTCATCCACTCCCACGATGTTTCTCTTCCCAGAAAGAACTATGTGCCGCTTTGGCTCATCGTACGATGCATTCGCTTCCTTATCTTTTCTTTTTCTTGGCTTGGTAGACATGTTCTTCACATAGAAAACCTGTGCCACATCATTGGCTAGGACGAATGGTTCGTCTGCATACGCAAGATTGTTGAGATCCAGTATTATCATTCCGTACTGCGGGTCTTCCGTTACCCCGCCTCGTGTCATATTGACCCATTTGCACCGAAACAAAGGGACCTTCAAACCACATCGATAGTCAAGTTCCCATATGTCATGTATATAACCATAATATGTTTCATTTCCCGTCTTGGTTTCTGCATCAAAGCGGACACCACTGTTTTGGTTGGTGCTCTTCTTATCTTGGGCGATCGTGTAAAATGTATTACCATTTATCTCGTACCCTTTGAAAGTCATTATATTCGAAGATGGTAACTGGGATAACAAGTACAGGTCATCTTCAATAGAGGTGTCATGCATGGTACGTGTCTGCAACCAGCTGGCGAAACTTCTGGTTTGTTCACGTGTAATCCAGTCATCAGACCGCTCCGGGTGTTTGGAGCGTAGCAAATTCACGTGTAATACTGAGCAGGCATTCAAAGAAGATTTCCTTCTCTTCTTTGGTAAGAGCGTAGCTTGCATGACCCTAATGTATGCCGTTTTTCCGTGCATACGTTGCCGGTCCTCCCGTGCCTCAGGTGTATCTTTTGTCTTCCCATACACGCCCAAGAAGCCAAGCAGGGTTACACAAAGATTCTTCGTCACGTGCATCACGTCGATTGCGGAGCGGACCTCTAGGTCTTTCCAATAGGGCAGGTCCCAAAATATAGATTTCTTCTTCCACATGGGTGCGCGTCTGTCAGCGTCATTCAAAACAGGTTGTCCACCAGGACCCTTTCCAAAGACCACCTTCAAATCCTTGACCATATCATGTACATCAGCACAAGTACGGTGGCGAGGCTTCGTTCGGTGATCCGCCTCACCTTTGAAATGCTTGCCTTTCTTTCTTACGGGATGCCTGCTCGGAAGAAATCGACAATGTCCCATGTACACATTCTTCTTACAATTAGCCAAATATATACTGTCGGTATCGTCCAAACAGTGCGTGCATGCGCGGTATCCCTTGTTTGTCTATCCTGAAAGGTTACTGAGAGCTGGCCAATCATTGATGGTCACGAACAACAACGCCTTTAGGTCAAATTCTTCCCCCATGTGCTCATCCCACGCACGTACACCTGTTCCATTCCACAGTTGTAAGAGTTCTTCAACTAATGGCCTTAGGTACACATCAATGTCGTTTCCGGGTTGCTTAGGGCCTTGGATGAGCACTGGCATCATAATGAACTTCCGCTTCATGCACAACCAAGGAGGAAGGTTATACAAACATAGAGTCACAGGCCAGGTGCTATGGTTGCTGCTCTGCTACTCAAAAGGATTAATGCCATCTGCGCTTAGACCAAACCATACGCTCCTTGCATCATCTGCAAACTCCTTCCCATACTTTCTTTCGATTTTTCTCCACTGCGGCCCGTCAGCGGGTACTCTCAACTTTCCGTCTTTCTTACGGTCTTCTCTGTGCCATCGCATCGCCTTGGCATGCTCTTTGTTTTGGAACAAACGTTTCAACCGTGGTATTATAGGAGCAACCCACATCACCTTGGCAGGAAGCTTCTTCCTGGGGCGCTCGCCCTCGACATCACCAGGGTCATCGCGGCTGATCTTATAGCGCAATGCACCGCATACCGGGAAAACATTCAAATCCTCGTACTCACCACGGTAGAGGATGCAATCATTAGGGAATGCATGTATCTTCTGCACCTCTAACCCTAGAGGGCAGACAACCTTCTTTGCTTCGTACGTACTCTCGGGAAATTCGTTGTCCTTTGGAAACATATCCTTTATCATTTCCAGCGACTTTCCAAATCCCTTGTCAGATACACCATTCTTTGCCTTCCATTGCAGCAATTCCAGTGTGGTGCCCAGCTTTTTCTTGCCACCTACACAATTCGGGTACAACAATTTTTTGTGATCCTCTAACATGCGCTAGAACTTCTTCTTCTCCACATCACTTGCGCAGTTTCTCTTTGCATCGGCAATGGCCCGGCCTAGATCATCAACGGGCTCATATGATGCCTCTTCTTCAGCTTCTTCTTGCATTGCCGGCTCAGCTTCTTCCTGCATTACCGGCTCAGCTTCTTCCCCCATTGTTGTATCATCGTATTCAGGGAACCCATGGCCAGGATAGCCGTCGTCGTCCTCTTCTTCTTCATCGTCTTCCATCATAACCCCTCTTTCTCCGTGCTTGGTCCAAACATTATAGTGGGGCACGAAACCAGACTTAAACAGGTGGACGTGAATGATTCTTGACTTAGAATAATTTTGACCATTCTTACAGACAACACATGGACAAAGCATAAAACCATCCGCCCGCTTGTTTGCCTCAGCCGCAAGCAGAAATGTTTGCATGCCATTAATGAACTCGGGAGAGCATCGGTCATCATACATCCACTGTCGGCTCATCTTCAATACAAAGCACCAAAAACACCAACTTAATACAAGTTCATACATAAAGTTCATACAACACTTAAATGCAACAAACAGATAACACTCTAGCTAAAGCATTAAATGCAACAACAAATGCGATCAAGATCGCAACTAAGGTAACAATTGATCCAACAACATAATGATACCAATCCTCACTATCGATGGCATATTTTCTAATCTTTCTAATCTTCAAGCGCATTTTCTCCATCTTGATCTTGTAATCATCGACGACATCGGCAACATGCAACTCCAATTCCATCTTCTCCCCCTCAATTCTTTTCAATTTTTCTTTCAAGTACTCGTTTTCTCTTTCAACTAAATTTAACCGCTCGACAATAGGGTTGGTTGGAATTTCTGGTTCACATACCTCCTAGAAAAAATATCTATGTCAACTTGATGGGCATAATTTGTCATAAACATGAAATGCAACTAGTTTTAAAAGAGAATATATATACCACATCCAAATCATAACAAGGACGAGGGCCAACGGGGATGGATATCAAAACCATGGCACTATGTATAACAAACAACGTACGGGCAAGATAATTATACGAGTAACTATATATGCAAATCACACAAACATCAATTTTTATACAAAATTTCATGAACAAGAGGCTCACCACAAGGTGGTGCCGGCGACGGGACAGTGCGGGGGATCGACGGTGGTTATGGCGGAGATTTTGAAGGCACTAAGTAAACCACACCTACATATGCAAACTAAGTGTTATTTTTTACCTCAAATTGCATATAAATCAAATACTAGCACATATAATGTGACACCCTAAAATTTTTAACCTTGTTTTATTAATTAAAATTTTTCCAGGAAATTTAAACTTTTATTTTCTGGCTTTTCTTTTGGTTTCAGGGCCTTTCTTTACCTTATTATTTTGGAGTTTTTACCTCAAGTGAAGAACTTTCCAAATATATTATTGGACTTGTTTGCCCTTTCAAGAAAAGCATTTCTATTATCAGTGGAATTTATTTGCATTATTATTTGCCTCTGAGCTTTATTCCTTAAAATGATTTTTCATTGGTTTGGAGCTCTTTTTGAACTACCACCTCTTGATAAATTCATTTAAAATTTTCACCAAAATTTGGAGATGTCATGTGATGTTTTTAAATCACTTTTATGCAAAAATATATTTCATTCATTTAATATTTTGAGCTCTACACCATGTTTCCAAATCTGGTCCAGAGAGCAATTTTGCACTACAACCCCTTTAAATATTTCATTATAGTTTCCACCAAAATTATGGGATGTTAATGGGAGTATATTATTATACTTTATGCAAAAACCCTTTTATGTTCTTTGAAAAAAATTGAGTGAATCAACCCCTTTTTCATTCTGGTCCAGCTTGGTGAATTGTACTGTATCCCTATTAAATTTTGCTTGTAGTACACCATACCAAACCCTTAAGTCCAGGAGGTTGGACTCATTGGAGCATTTTTGGTTCTTGAAACCATGCCATTTACCTTCTGCCCAGGACTGAAGTTTTGCAAAACTTGCACTAACAAGTTTTTGCTTTTGTCAAACTAACTTCACCACCCTCTTATCCATCCAAAGAGACACTGATCTGGAGAATTTGGCCACCCCAAGTATTGCCTAGATGCCCTTGGCATTTTGTCAAACACCCTGAGTGCATAGCCAGATTTGGCATGATTTCAAGTTTACATTGTGAACTTGAGCCCCTGATCTATCCACCATGTCCCTTGATCCCCTTGCTAACCCTAAACTTGTCCTGTTACTTGCCAGCCCCGCTCAAGCACTCTAGGCTACCCTGGCATACTGTCGAACACGTCTCGTGCGTGCTCTGGGCGCGGCCAGAGCGCGCGTTTTGCATGTGCGTGCGCTCGGGTCGCCGCGTCGCACCCTGGCCTTTACTCGCCTACAGAGCCGCACCCCCGACCTCATCCACTCACCAGAACGCTCCAAGCCGCACCGAGAGCCCCACCGCGCTGTCGTCAGCTCGGCCGCAGCAGCTAGCGGCTGGCCACAGTGAGTTTCTGGCGAGGACGGCGCCGCCCAAGCCATGAGCACGCGCCAGCTCGCCCCTGGTGTAGAACCCGCTCGTCTGCTAGCTTCTGCCGCCATCCTCAGCCCCGCTACGTCCCCCTGCTGCTACAGAAAGGTGGACGCCGGCGATCTTATCCCCAGCCACCGCAGAACCGCCACTGCTCGCCTATATAAGAAGTCCCGAGCTCGTCAAGCCCTCAAGCAACTTCCCTCACTCCCTCACTGACCATCCCGTGGCAGTAGAAAGACCAGAGGGGTCGTCTTCTTCTTCTCCGGCAACCACGGCCGCCGCCACTACCTCATTCACTCCGGCGCCACCAGGGCCTCCCCTTCTCCACTCTCTTCACCAGAAGCTCTCTCTTCCTCCCGTGAACCCATCCCCTTGCTCGATTTTGATCGGGAACCACCCTAGCCCCAAACCCACTTTGCTCCCGAAGCCTCCTCCGCCGCGAAGCTCACCGCCGGCGACTCCCTCCACCCCCGCCGACCCAACGACCACCGGGAGGACCGCCCCGGTCTTGCGGATCCATCCCGACCCTCTGGAGCCCGCAGGGAGCCGCCGTTCGCCGGCGTTGATCGCCGTTGCCTCGCCTCCGTTCGGGCAGAGGAAGAGGAGGGAGAGATGGACTGGTCAAACCTGACCATTGGGCCCCCTGGACCCACTGTCAGAGACCCAGCCCCGCCTCCACATGGTTTAAGTGGAAGCGCAAACCCCCGAGTACGTCTCCCCTGCATCGAAGACGTATTCTGCCCGAAATGTTTTCCCTTTTTTCCGTTTTATTTTAAAAACAGATTTGACTAAACTTTGACTGGCTATAACTTTTAAAATATAAATCCAAACGACTTGATTCTTTTTCTGTTGTTTCTCAAATATTGTCTAGTTTATTTTCATATTTATTTCAAAATTTTCCAAGCAACTTCTTTGTACTGTTTTCAAACTATGTGTTAATTTAAATATTTCCAAAAATAGGATTTGTTGGAGGGAGGAGAAAACTTTCAAAGTTTTGGAATACACCCTGCCTCTCCACACCTTGAAGGCAAGCATTCTGAACCCTGGCATAATATTTTGTGGGTTGTTTGATACGGTTATAACCCCACCTCGACATGGAGCATTAGTTATTTTTATGAGACGATATGATCATCCGCATTGAGTGCATAACGAAAATGCTTGCTGTTGGAAATGGATATACTTGTGATAGAAATCACCCTCATATACCCTCATGCCTACCGGGAAGGATCTTGGGTAGACACGAGCTTGTCCCTCGTCGAGACGGTTATGAACAGTGGGGCAGGGGAGGTATGATGAGTGGTGCTTGTGTTTGATGGATATGAAATATTACTCTTGAGCTAACCATGTAGGAAATACTTAAACCTCCTGAGTCGACCACAGATCGAGTCTTGTTCCGGTAACCCCCATACTTGTTTCGTACCCCCATACTTGTTTCATAGCACACACCATACAGAGAGGCCATGGTGGAAGATACTGGAGGCCACCGGTAGGCATGCCACCTGGTCCGGGGGCATGGGTGTTTTCGGTTGTAGCCGAAGGGTGTAGCTCCCCCAGTTTGCGCGCGGTATAAATTTTGTGGTCCCATGCTACGTCGAGGTTGTAGCATCCCCACTTAGAGTTTTGCTTAACAGGTGTCAAGGGTGATTCCAGACACCGGTGAGTTTGGCTGGTGTGTGTGGTTAGGTGTGTTTTCAATTAAAAGACCGTAGACGGAATTAGTCCCGATAGACTAAAGGAATCCGTTACTCGTGGGTAAAGAGTGCACCACTAGTAGAAAAAGGGTCAAACGTGAAGCACATTAGTGCCGGTTTGAATTAGAGTTGGTACTAATGTGTACATTAGTGCGGGTTCGTGGCGGCGATCAATAGTACCGGTTCGTGGCGAACCTTTAGTACCGGTTCATGCCACGAACCGTACTAAAGAGGCTGTGTCAGCCTGCGGTCAAGCTATGGCCCCACCATCACCATTTATTGCTGGTTCATACCACGAACCGGTACTAATGAGGTTATGGCAAGCTGTTTTTAGTTCCACCTCGCCAAGAGAGAGGCGGTATGAGCGGTTTATAAGTCGTGAGTGCACAAACAATGACGAAGAGTTGCAATGCTCACCTACATGTTGATTAGCTTCAAGCCTTGCGGAATAGCATAGATTGCATTGAGCTATGTGCAGTGCAGTCTACACTATTCCGAATGGCTTGAAGCAAATTAACCAGCATTGCACCTCTTTTTTATTTTTAATAACTTATTTGAACTCCGGACTTCTTTTCTGTTCAGTATGCAGCATTTAAAGCGACGTCATCAATTTCCAACATGTTTTGACATCATTTGTTGTTTTTCGGTCACGGCAAAAACTGGACGCACTTCATGTACAAACTGCACATACTCTTTCCGAGTATCAGGGTTTCGGACGAGAACTCATCTGTTACATGGCCACTTCAATGTTTTTTAAACTTATTTGAACTCCGGACTTCTTTTGTGTTCAGTATGCAGCATTTAAAGCGATGTCACCAATTTCCAACATGTTTTGACATCATTTGTTGTTTTTCGGTCATTTCCCTAATTGTTTAGAGAGCTAAATAACCGTGAAATTGAAAATCACTACAAAATGAATCCTAAAAATGTTGAAACTTGGCATGGTATCATCATATCACCCGCATAGCATGCGCGAAAGAGTAGAGAGGGTCACGACAAAAACTGGACGCACTTCGTGTACAAACTGGACATACTCTTTCGGAGTATCAAGGTTTCGGACGAGAACTCATCTGTTACATGGCCACTTCAATGTTTTTTAAACTTATTTGAACTCCGGACTTCTTTTGTGTTCAGTATGCAGCATTTAAAGCGATGTCATCAATTTCCAACATGTTCTAACATCATTTGTTGTTTTTCGGTCATTTACCTAATTGTTCAGTATGCAGCATTCAATTTCCAGAAGAAAATAAATAGAAGAAAATAAATAATGCAGAAAATAAAAAAACTATACAAAAAAATTACTCAAAAATAAATAGAAGAAAATAAATAATGCAGAAAAGAAAAAACTATATAAAAAACTACTCAAAAATAAATAGAAGAAAATAAGTAATGCAGAAAAGAAAAAACTATATAAAAAATTTGTTGGCGCGCTGCCCAGTGGGCCTGCCAGACCTATGGTGTGCAAATGCAGGCCCAGAAGGGCCAGCAGACTCACAGGGCAGCGTGCCCTAATTAATTAGGCCCAGAAGCCTGCTATATAGAGGAGTTCGAAGAGGTAGCCGCGGCTGGGTTTATAAACCAGTGCGGCTGCCCTTCGCCGGGCGAGGTGGGACTAAACTTTAGGATGGCAGCGCAAGGCCTTTAGTACCGGTTGGTGGCTCCAACCGGTACTAAAGACCACCCTTTAGTACCGGTTGGAGCCACCAACCGGTACTAAAGGCCTGCTCTGTACCGGTTGGTGGCTCCAACCGGTACTAAAGGCTCACCCTATATATACAGCACTTACGAAATTTCAGTTACATCTCCCCACTTCTTTCGTCAACCTCTCGCGCGCCGCTCCCGTCGTCGCCGCCCGTCGCCCGTCGTCGTCGTCGTTGTCCTCGCCGCCGCCCCGAACGCCGTGCGCCGCCGTCCGTTATCGTCCCGCGCCGCGGTCCCGTCGTCGTCCTGCGCCGCCGTCCGTACGTATCTCGCTCTCCTTGCATGTACCTGACCGCCGCGCCGCCGTCCACCACGAACGCCGCGCACCGCCGTCCGTCCCCGCCGCCGCCCCGAACGCCGGCGCCCCCGCCCCGTACGCCGCCGCCCCCCGCCCCGTACGCCGGCGCCCCCGCTCATACGTACGGGGCGGCGGCGTACGGGGCCACACACACACACATATACCACACACGCATACACACACACACATACACACATACGTACACACATATACGTATACACACACACACATTTTTTTTACTTATTTTCTGTTTTTTAGAAAAGTTAATTAGATGATCGAATGTTAGATTAATGTCGAATGTTAGATGAATTAGCTAGCTAGATAGAAAAATTGTCGAACTAGAGATTAGAACTAGTTGAATAATTAATATAACTAGTTTGTTTTTAGTAAGAAAATTTAGGTATATGAGATTTGAACTAGTTCAATAATTAATATAACTAGTTTATTTTTAGTAAGAAAATTTAGCTATCTGAGATTTGATGATCTAATTAAAATATTATTTGTTAATGAGTTTTTCTGTTTATTTAATTTTTTATATATTTTGAGTTTATATAAATGTTAGATTAATGTCGAATGTTAGATGAATTAGATAGAAAAGTTAAATATATAGTAATGTCAATTGAATATATAGTTAGATATATTAATGTCAAATGTTAGATGAATATATATTTGGCTAGATATAGGTGTTTAATGTTTCACCTATATGAACATAGGAAATGTCATCTGACGACGAAAAAGATTTCATTATGTGCGAACACTGTGAAGACCAGCGCGGCCTGTGCGACAAAAATTTCCTTGTTGATGGTAGGCGCTTCAGCATCAAGCTGGATGAGACATTCGAAATTGATATAGTAAGTCACTTTGTCAATTATTATTTGAATGCAAAACTTATGCTTCATTTGCTTCAACTTATAATCTTAAATTTTCACTATTCTACTAGCGCATCCCTTGCCATGCAAGAATTTTTGTCTTGGATAAGATAGGTTTTAGTGCTATAGATGATATGGAGGTAAAGAGAGTTTACTTGAAGACGGAGCATGGGTATACTTTCAACGTCAAATTATATAATGGAGACACATACACCCATTTTGAATGCAAAACTTGGCAAGCACTATGCAAGGCTTATGCATTTGAGCCTGATATGGTTATCACCTTTGATATTCGTCCGGAAGATGATATTGAAGGTAATATGGACATCTGGGTCGATGTGCAAACGCCTCCAGTTCTACTATTTGGTGAGTTTTTCCCAACCATGCATGCATATGTTTATGTCTTTGATATAGTTTATTCAAAAATAGTTGACAACTAATTTGTATTGTCAGCTTATTTCGGTTCAAGCAAACATGTCCGGCGCTTGGTAGACAGGACCTACTACTGGCCCGGGGCTCAACTAAACTGCGAGAAGATAAGTCATTATGTTTCATGGCTTGAGGATCTTAATACTGTCAAGACAAATTTTTTCCTGAACTTAGAAATGTTAGTACTCAAAACGTGCGACCAATGGTGATTGTATTGAACTACGGTCACACCTATAATCGAAAGATGGTAAGATTTTAAATATTTGTCCTTAATTAGTGCATCTTTTGCATACATTATTTTCGAAGCTAAACTTTCATTGCTTAGTATATTAATTACTATACGATGTTCTTCAATAGGGACTTCCGATGACAGTTGTGCCTAAGTGGATCGAGACAAAAGGTCGCATGTCAATGGTTAGCTTACGACCAAGATTTCCTACATTGCACATGAGTGCATTCAGGATTTCTGAAAGCGAAGAATGCTTAATAGTGAAAGATTGGAGAAAAATTGTTAACGATCGCAGAGAAGTACTAGGGGGCAGCAAGGAGAAGCGCAACCCACGATTAGGAGACAGATTCATCTGCATGCTCCAGTATGATGAATTAGGAGAGCTATACATGTTCTATGCTATTCTACCTGAGAGGGAGCAGCAGGATCAGTAGCTACTAGTTCATGCTCTTAATTAGTACTTGTCTCATGTCGGTGTCCTGAACTTTGATGTTGGTGATGATTATGTTGAACTTGATGATATCTTTGCTTCTGTTACAAAGTGAATGTTTCCTCTTTAAGCTAGCCAGCGTTGATGATGATTAGATAGCTAGCGGTAATGACTATGATGATTAAATAGTGGTAATTAGACGACTATGATGATTTTTAGCTAGCTAGAGTTTATTTATTTATTAATATGCGATGATGATGATGATGATGACGACTACAACTCATTATAACGTAAAACAATCCTAAATTAAATTGATAACACAAATTTAATTGAAAAATACAAAATAAAACAAAAACCCACAACCATTTAGTACCGGTTGGTGTTACCAACCGGTACTAAAGGGCTCCCGGCCCCCGGAGCTGGCTCGTGCCACGTGGTTTCCCTTTAGCACCGGTTCGTGCTGAACCGGTACTAAAGGGGGGGCCTTTAGTGCCAAAACTTTAGTGCCAGTTCCTAAACCGGCACTAAAGGGCCTTACGAACCGGTGCTATTGCCCGGTTCTGCACTAGTGCACCCTCTGCAGAGATATTAAATCTATTCGAATAGCCGTGTCCATGGTTAAGGACTACAGTCTGGGATGGTTCAAGTGTCGGTCTTAGTGTCGGTCTTCGGAGGAGAAACTACTAAACCAGAATATTGATTATGACTTGTGATATATGATGGTTATGATTATTATCATTATGGACTAACCGTTTGCATTGGTTGAAACAATGAATATCCCTGGGACGGTACCACCTCCTGGAGATTCATTGTGATTATGTTTATTTATAAGCCCTTTATGTGGCGTCGCTCAGACGCCCGACTGTGGCATGTTTGTTGTTTCATTTATTTATAAGCCCTTTATGTGGCGTCGCTCAGAAGCCCGACTGTGGCATGTTTGTTGTTTCATTTATTTATAAGCCCTTTCTCTGGTGTCGCACAGATGCCCGACTGTGGCATGCTTGTTATTCCTTTTATATATAAGCCCTCTCTGTGGTGTCGCACAGACACCCGACTGTGGCATGCTTGTTATCCCTTTTACATATATAAGCCCTTTATGTGGTGTCGCTCAAACGCCCGACTGAGGCATGCTTCATATTATTATCCTTTCGAGGCGTCGCTTCAGACACCCGATCGGTGCCTTTCATTTCTACACCCTGATTGTTTACTCATCTTTTAAGTAAATAATCTACTTGCGTGCATCATGAACCTTATTTCATAACTGACGAGGTGATCATAGAATATTTTAAAGCATGATTACCAGTGGCTATATTATACCTGTGTTCTTAATGTTTGCGAGTACATTCAAAGTACTCACTGGATTGTCCCTGGCTATTGTCTTGGCCAGATTTCTTGCGTGGAGAGAGGCTTTGTGACGACAGCCCCGGAACCTACGCAACGGAGATAGCAGCCTCGCGAAGATAGGAGTTATCCTGGTCAGCTGTTCTTGTGGAAAATGGAGTCCCATAGACGCTGATGATCCCCAAACCGCTTCCGCCATCAACCACTAGAAACCTTTTGTTGTACTCATAGGCCAGAATGGTCTTGTACTACATATTTTGTACTTTTGCTTGGAGTTTCTGTATCAAGTTGGTGCCTCATCAGCTAACAGTAATCCTGGGGCTGATGAGCATAAGGGCCATTTTCTGGGAAAATATATCCCGAAAAACCGGTCCTGACAAACTTGGTATCAGAGCCAGGCTGACCATTGGCTCATCCTATCTTAGCCGGGTCGAGAAACCTAGGTAAACCAACCCACCAGACCTTAACCAAACCCCGACCAAGCTTCTCATGCAAGATAGACACACAGTGACCCAACACCTTTTGGTAGTCGGTGCCCAACCTATCAGCCTAGCCTGTTGATCACACGCTAGTGACCGGCCCCTGAATAGTCTTTTTTTTGCAAGCGTGCGAAGGAAGACTCCGTCCCTTTTTTCTATAAAAGGGCACGCTAACCCCAACCTAGCACAGCACAGCCTCTACCCCAAACCAAGCTATAATGCCTGGCCCCATTGTTCACAATGAGACTACAGCAACCAACCTTGGAGGTTTTGTGACCGTGCTGGCAAACCTCACCCGCCGTGCCTTCGCGTTAGATGAGCCCCCGGAATATGTTGTGTACCAAGGGTCCATGAGCGGTGAGAGCCGTCAATTTTGGTCCACTGTGCACGTCTATGGTAGGGGTCTGTCGCCAGAACGCCCCTACAGGTTCACCGGAAGGACAACTTCCTTTGAGCCACAAGCCATCCCACTAGCTGCCCGAGAAGCTATAGTTCAACTCTGGCACTTGTCGCCCAGAGTTAACTGTTGCTCCTTTTATTACTACCCCATCCGTGATGGGTATTGAGGGAGTCATGGATTAGGGGGTGTTCGGTTAGCTGGACTATACCTTCGCCGGACTCCTGGACTATGAAGATACAAGATTGAAGACTTTGTCCCGTGTCTGGATGGGACTTTCCTTGGCGTGGAAGGCAAGCTTGGTGATGCGGATATTCAAGATCTCCTACCATTGTAACCGACTCTGTGTAACCCTAACCCTATCTGGTGTCTATATAAACCGGAGGGTTGTAGTCCATAGGACGATCAACTCCATACACAACAGTCATACCATAGGCTAGCTTCTAGGGTTTAGCCTCCTTGATCTCGTGGTAGATCTACTCTTGTACTACCCATATCATCAATATTAATCAAGCAGGAGTAGGGTATTACCTCCATCGAGAGGGCCTGAACCTGGGTAAAAACATCATGTCCTTTGTCTCCTGTTACCATCTGGCCTTGACGCACAGTTCGGGACCCCCTACCCGAGATCCGCCGGTTTTGACACCGACATTGGTGCTTTCATTGAGAGTTCCTCTGTGTCGTCGCCTTTAGGCCCGATGGCTCCTTCGATCATCACCAACGATGCGGTCCAGGGTGAGACTTTTCTCCCCGGACAGATCTTCGTCTTTGGCGGCTTCGCACTGCGGGCCAATCCGCTTGGCCATCTGGAGCAAATCGAAAGCTACGCCCCGGGCCATCAGGTCAGGTTCGGAAGCCTAAACTATACGGCGAACATCCGCGGAGATTTGATCTTCGACGGATTCGAGCCACAGCCAAGAACGCCGCATTGTCTCGCGGGGCATGATCTAACTCTGCCGCCGAACAGTGCCCTGGGGGCCGCAAACACACCGGCTCTGACCCTTAATTCGGAGCTAGTTGCGCCAATCGAGGATGAGCGGTTTGACGTCACCTCGGGGGCTGCGATCTCAAAGGCGATCGATCCGAACGCCAGCCCCGCACTCCGCGTGACTCATGACTCCGAGGATCCGGACTCCTCTCCGGACTCTGAACTCCACGTGCCCCTGCCGATCGAATCCGATTGGGCGCCGATAATGGAGGTCACCGCCGCGGACATCTTTCAGCACTCGCCTTTCGGCGATATCCTGAATTCTCTCTAGTCTCTCCCTTTATCAGGAGAGCCCTGGCCGAACTGCGGTCAGCGAGGATGGGATACGGACGATGAAGAAATTCAAAGCCCACCCACCACCCACTTTGTAGCCACTGTCAACGATTTTAACCGACATGCTTGACTTCGGCTCCAAAGACATCGACGGTATGGACGACGATGTAGGAGACGAACAGGAACCAGCACCTGTAGGGCGCTGGAAGGCCACCTCGTCATATGACATATATACGGTGGACACTCCAAAAGATGGAGATGGAGATGGAACAGCGGGGGATGACACCTCCAAGAAACAGCCAAAGCGCCGGCGTCAGCGGCGCTGCTCAAAATCCCGCCAAAGCAAAAATGGTGATTCCGGCACCAGAGATAATACTACCCCGGATAGCACCGAAGAACACCCTCCCCAGCAAGATTTAGTGCAGGAAGATGGAGAAGCCAGCCCTCATGAGAGAGCGGCAGACCGAGAGGTTGAGGATGGTAACTATATGCCTCCCTCCCAAGACGAGGCAAGCCTCGATGATGACGAATTCGTCGTACCATCAGACCCTGCCGAACAAGAGCGTTTCAAACACAGGCTTTTAGCCACGGCAAACAGCCTCAAGAAAAAGCAGCAACATCTTAAAGCTGATCAAGATTTGCTAGCTGATAGATGGACTGAAGTCCTTGCGGCCGAAGAGTACGAACTCGAATGCCCCTCCAAGAGTTGCCCAAAGCGCAGGCCGCTACCCCGATCAGAGGAGGAAGTGCCTACATCACCAGCGCATGACATGGCAGACCGGCCACCTCGCGGCCGCGACAGAGAGGCCTCTCGGCCCTCCACCCAAGCCATGCCCCAACGCCGATCAACTAAGGCACGGGAAAATGCGCCAGACCTGCGAGACGTATTGGAGGATAAGGCAAGACAAACAAGATCGATCTACGGATAGCGCAGGCGCCCTACGACACGCGACGATGATCTTCACTCCGGATACAACAAATCCAGCCGGGCCGAACACAACAAACATAGCTCTTCCGAGCTGCGTCGTGATATAGCCCAGTACAGGGGTGTCGCACACCCACTATGCTTCACAGATGAAGTAATGGATCATAAAATCCCAGAGGGTTTCAAACCCGTAAACATCGAATCATACGATGGCACAACAGGTCCGGCGGTATGGATCGAGGATTATCTCCTTCACATCCACATGGCACGTGGCGATGATCTACACACCATCAAATACCTCCCGCTCAAACTCAAAGGACCGGCCCGGCACTGGCTTAACAGCTTGCCAGCAGACTCAATCGGTTCTTGGGAGGACCTGGAAGCCGCATTCCTCGACAACTTCGAGGGCACTTATGTGCGACCACCGGACGCCGACGACTTAAGCCACATAATTCAGCAGCCAGAGGAATCGGCCAGGCAATTCTGGAAACGGTTCCTAACAAAGAAAAACCAGATAATCGATTGTCCGGACGCAGAGGCCCTAGTAGCCTTCAAGCATAACATCCGCGACGAGTGGCTTGCCCGGCACCTGGGACAGGAAAAGCCGAAATCTATGGCAGCCCTCACGACACTCATGACCCGCTTTTGCGTGGAAGAAGATAGATGGCTAGCTCGTAGCAACAACTTATCAAAGAACCCTGGTAATTCGGATACCAAGGACAAAAGTGGCAGGACTCGTCGGAACAAGCAAAAGCATCGCGTTAGCAGTGATAGCAACGAAGACACAGCAGTTAATGCCGGATTCATAGGCTATAAATCCGGTCAGCGGAAAAAGCCATTCAAAAAGAATACTCAGGGCCCGTCCAGTTTGGACCGAATACTCGACCGCTTGTGCCAGATCCATGGCACCCTAGAAAGGCCAGCCAATCACATCAACAGGGACTATTGGGTGTTCAAGCCGGCAGGCAAGTTAAGAGCCGAAAACAAAGACAAGGGGCTACATAGCGATGACGAGGAGGAGCCCAGGCCGCCGAACAACAATGGAAAGAAGGGTTTTCCCCCACAAGTGCGGACAGTGAACATGATATACGCAACCCACATTACCAAGAGGGAGCAGAAGCGTGCGCTACGGGACGTATATGCGATGGAGCCAGTCGCCCCAAAGTTCAACCCATGGTCCTCCTGCCCGATCACTTTTGATCGAAGGGACCACCCCACTAGCATCCGTCATGGCGGCTTTGCCGCATTGGTTCTCGACCCAATCATTGACGGATTTCATCTCACAAGAGTCCTCATGGACGGCGGCAGTAGCCTGACCCTGCTTTACCAGGATACAGTGTGGAAAATGGGCATAGATCCCTCAAGGATTAAACCCACAAAAACGACCTTTAAAGGCGTTATACCAGGTGTGGAAGCCAACTATACAGGCTTAGTAACACTTGACGTGGTCTTCGGATCTCCGGATAATTTCCGAAGCGAAGAATTAATCTTCGATATAGTCCCGTTTCGCAGTGGCTATCACGCCCTGCTCGGACGAACCGTATTTGCAAAGTTCAATGCAGTGCCGCACTATGCATACCTCAAGCTCAAGATGCCAGGCCCTCGAGGAGTAATCACGGTCAACCGAAACACCGAACGCTCCCTCCGTACGGAGGAGCACACGGCGGCTCTCGCAGCGGAAGTACAAAGCAGCCTTCTTAGGCAATTCTCTAGTCCGGCCATTAAAAAGCTAGACACTGCCAAGCGCGCCCGAAGTAACCTACAACAAGACCGCCTGGCACGTTCTGAGCAGGCGTAGCAATGCGGCCCCAACCCCAGCCCTCGCGACATAGCGAAACCAGTGCCTCGCGTACATAACTACGCTCTTGAAATACCATGGGCACAGGGGAAGGGGCACAATAATGGCACGCCCAAAATATGGCTTAAAACGTACTAGGGGCTGCCAGATTCTTTTTTAATTTTCTCTTAATTTCAGGACTCCATACTTCGGACGACCTGTTCGGCAATCCAATTGCCGCACAAATGATGCAAGATCACGGAGGCAGACAAGCCATGCCGCATTATGGAACCCCCAGGTGGTCTCTATTACGAGCAGTATACCTATTTTGAATACAATTCCGCGGCCTGCCCCTGGCCAGGACATGTTAAATAGTCCAATATCTTTTGCTTATAATACCACTTGTATCGTTCTGCTCTGAAAGCAGCCTTTATATAAACAATGCATAGCTTTTGTCTATTTTCTGCATTACTCTCTTTTATATATGTTCATTAATGACATGTTGCACCCATACACTATGGTACGGCAAATACGCCAGGGGCTTCAGTACCCTTTAATATGGTGTGAGAAGTCCGTACACTTTCACAAGTGCGGCACCCTGAACTTATAGCACTATATGCATCGGCTCCGAATCATGATTTGGGTCAATAGTTGGGTTTGCCCGGCTCCTATGTTTTGGTGCCTTACGTTCCGCTATATCGGCTAAGGTAGCACTAGGAGAACCACTGCGATTGTGCCCCGGTTGAGCTGGGTTAAGCACCTCAGTGGAGAAAGCTAAAACTGATTGTCATGATTAGGCGAGAGACCGGTCGCTATTCGAGAGGTTTTTCGAGTCCCTAAAGACTTATGCCGCTTCGAGCGAGGAGCCGGACTTGTCCAGCCAAGGCGTGGATAGCGCCCCGAACTCGGTCTTCCGAACTAGGGGCTTCGCCGAAATTTAAAATTATAAAGTTCTATGGCTAAGTGAGAGTGTTCAAGCATTATAGTCTGATTTCCTGGTTCGTTGTGCTGAGCGCCTCCCTCGAAGGACCCAACTATGGGAAAAGAGCGCTCAGGTTTATCCCGAACACCCCAGCACTAGTGGCATGGGGGTAGAAGCCGACGACTGGCCATCTCTCAATTTTTTGATAAACGGCCGCACAGAAAATAATATTTTAAATTCAACAAGCATTGCTTAAGCGCCTACGAACAAGTTTTCAGTGCACAGGAAAAACACGAGCGAGTTCATTCAAAAATTACATCCTTGGTACATTCATCCGCCACAAGGCGGGCACGTGCAAGAACATCCTTGTAGTAGTTCTCGTGCTTGCGATGCTCCTTCCCCGGCGGCGGCCCGTCCCTCACAAGCTTCTCACCGTCCAGTTTACCTGAGTGCACTTTTGCATGGGCAAGGGCCCGACGGGCACCTTCGATGCAGACGGAGCGCTTGATGACCTCGAGCCTGGACAGGCCTCCACCAGCCGCCACACCAGCCCGAAATAGCTCCCGGGCAGGGCCTCTCCTGGCCACAGCCGAACTAAGAAGCCCTTCATGGCCTGTTCGGCCGCCTTGTGGAGCTCGACCAGCTGTTTCAGCTAGTCGCTCAGGGGTACAGGGTGTCCGGCCTCAGAATACTGAGAACAGAACACACTCTCCGTCGAGCTGCCCTCTTCAGCTCGGTAGAATGCGGCGGCGGCGGACACGCTGCGGGGAAGATCTGCGAAAGCCCCTGGAGAACTCCGGATCTGGGTAAGTAACAAGTAGTTTACTTTTATATTTCTGCTTTGCATAAAGAATGCCTTTCCCGCTGCTATCTTCTTCATTTCCTCCAACTCTTGGAGGGCCCTTTGGGCTTCGGCCTTGGCGGACGTGGCAGTCTCAAGGGCCGACGCGAGCTCGGATGCTTGCGCCTTTGACTCAAGCTCCAAGCTCTCATGTTTTTTCATGAGAGCCTGCAGCTCTTGCTGCACCTCGCCGACCTGAGCCCCAAGTCTCTCTCGCTCAGTGCGCTCCTCGGCCGTTTTCTTTTCGGCCTCAGATAGCACCTGCTTGAGGGTCGCCACCTTAGTTGTGGCCCCTACAATAAGCAGTACAATCATGTTATCTTTTGGCAATCACGCCTCTCTATAGGCACCTTTCACTACACCACAACACTGATGCAACGGCATGTAAACTGCCATGAGAAAGCACTTCAAGCGGCACACTATCTGTCGGGATAGTATTTCTCCCGGCAGATAGAACCGCCACGAGAACAACTGCCGGGGATTACTTATCCCGGCAGATAAAATATTCCCGGGAGTCCTACTGCCCTAGTGCATTTATTTGCCGGCAGTTTTGTTTCTCCCGGCAGATTAGCCAAGACACGTGGAATATCAGTTACTGGCAGTCAAACTGCCGGCAGAAGAGTGTTGACCCGGCAGTTATTTTGCCAGTATGTAGATTTCACTACCTAATTGTTCTGGGCATCCCCTATGTAATATCCATTTAGTATGTTCAGTCAATCAGGACATATCACACATGCAATTTATATACTTCAATCAAAGTCGTATATGTCTCATCCACACACTTCAATCAAAATAATATCAGGCCTCATCCAGAACCTTAAAACGTCATTGGATAAACATATATAACCATAATATACATATAAGGAGGTTGTGCCACAAAAGGTACAGTGCAGACATGTTTTAAAATGTGCCACACAACCAACAAAAGTAAATAGTACGACAAATGGAGAAGTACATGTTTCTGGGTGTGCCACACAACCGAAATGAGCACAACGGCTTAACAACCAGCAAAATGAGTGGAGCAAGTGTGTCCAGGTTTCACAAAGTAAACAAGCATATATTACATAAACACTCCACCAACTATTGTAGGTCTTCCAAATCTTCAGGAGCTTGAAAATCTTCCAAACCTTCATTTGACTTGTGTACCTTTGGGAAACCTTCAACAAATAGGATACTCAATAGGGAGCTCTCATTTGAGAATTTAAATTAACATTGAAGTTGACATGCTACAGTTAAACTCAAGGAACATTTACAAAGACCTGGAGAGTAGTCATTCTTTGCATCTCAAGGAATAATATGACACATGTACAAAAGAATACACCATAGTACAAAGTGGCAATTTTTTGACAAACCAAACTATATGCCTATGCCTCGTCTAGTATACAAGAACACTAATATTGCTCACGTGCAGCCAAGTATTATCGAACAAAGCATGAAGGAATCAATATTTCAGTAGCAAATTACCAAAACAATCTGATATAGTCACATCATCACAGTAGTACAGGACAATAATACAATAGAACAATCATGTCAGAGATACTAATAACATCATCTTTGGATGGTAAACTATTCACAGGTTTCAAAAATTGGATGCATCTAACATGCTGTACACACTGAAAATCTTGATTAGCTAAACCAACCAAAGAACAACTATGTCAACTATGTCAACTGCCAAGAAAAATAAGAAAGAAAAGGCTGATGATTCTGCAAGTATTGGGCTTGATAAAGGGAAGGCTGGTGATTCTGCAAGTAATTGGCTCGATGCCATTCCAGAACAGGACATAAGCAACACGTATACCAAGTTAACATGCAATTGTTGGAAAGGGTAAATATAAACCTCACTCCAGAGGTAGAGGTAAACATGTATACCAAGTTATCGACTAAAGTGACCACTTATCAAGAATTGGCAGCATCTATCTATTATATTATTAAACCAAAATGAAAATTTTTCAACCTTAAGTTGTGAAACTTTAATGGAGACTGATCAGTTTAGAAATAAGGTAGAAGTATATACTACTTGGCATGCATCTAAAAAACAGGCCATGTGCGGTCAGGGACTAAATATGGTCCTGTTGCTAGAATACTCATTCCTATTTGTGAAGGTACCAAACTCCTTGCAATCTGCATCATACAAAAGTGCAAGTCAACATCACCCACATAGCAGCCAAGAGAAACATGTATATTACCTCCTCAGCCTGCTTGTGGTCGCATTCCTGCTTTTTCCATAGACTTGTCCACTTCCAATTGCATACATAGAAGCAAAGCTTTTTCAGCAATCAACCATCATAGTCATTGGTAAGTTTAATCATAAGAAAATAAGAACAAAACCTCAAATGCTTGTATGGCCACGCGATACATCGCCCTTGAACTTGCCCCATGGTGGTCATGTTCCCAACACCACGAGGTAGTATAGCATCCCTTTTTATTACATAGTTCACGGCAACCTCACAATATTCAGAGCCAAGCTCTTGACCACCTACCACCTTTCTATGATCAATTGATAGAATGGTTGCTTTTGCCACTGGGATACTATGATCTCGATAAACATTGTACAAGATCACATCCTTTCCTTTCTGAGTAAGCATGAAAAAGAACTCATATAAGCAAAAGTGTCTTTGTCTAAACAAGAAAGAGCAACAAAATATAAACAAAGTACCATCTGACCTGCTGGTTTTTTTGTGTGATTGCAACTTCCTTGCTTGTAGCCATCTTGTGGCGATGAAGTGCCACATCCTTACTTTGTTGTGTGAGCCCTGTTGCCTTCTTCTTTTGCAAAATGGTTGATTCCTTCTCTTGCAGCACCTCATGTAGAGTGGTACTGGAAAGTACAAAGTTTTTCTGAGTGGGTGTTGTTAACTTCTTTTGCAAGAGTGCTTCTTGAGCCTTCTTATGCAAAATGGTTGCTTCTTTCTCTTGCCGCACCTCATGGCTGCGGGTGGCAGATTCTGCACTCTCTTCATACTCATACTCCCCTTCATGTTCATACCCCCTTCCTGTCCATATCCACCTCCATATCCTCCTTCATATCCATCTTCATGTCGATATCCACCTCCATGGCCACCTCCATATCCACCTTCATATCCACCTTCATGTCGATATCCATATCCATATCTAGAGTGAGACAAGTCATAGTCTGGATTGAACTGAATATTTTGCTGCACATTTGATTGTAACAGTCTCTTCATTTGTTGAAGTTCATCCTTCAGAGTTGTAACTACTGTTTGGAAATTATGCTCCATTTTATCTACACGCTCGACAAGAATTGCATTTGATTGTCGAGCTTCTTTTGCTTCTTCCTCGGCCATTTGAAGCTTTGTGGATTTCAGCTTTCTAGTGCCCGGCATGCCCAAACCTGCAGCACTTGGTCCTAAACCTATACACCTCACATACCCATTCCTCTCCTTTCCCGCGACATGCGAGAAGAGGTCACCTTGCTTGATGCTTTTTTCTAAAAGTTCTGGACGCTCATTTGACTTCTCTTCTATCTTTTTCTACAAGACGGAACATATGATCCATGAACACATCAGCAACATAGTGTCTACTAAAGACTATAACTCCAATGTTCTAGAGAAAAAACTAACAAGTACAAAGCCTAAAGATTGTTGCAACTCAAATACTTACAAACATATTTGTTCCAGCCACACTTGAAGGGGCACCAGTCTTCTTGCACATGTGTGTTTCTATAAACAGTTCATGTCTCTGAGGGGGGTATCCATTCTTCTTATGCTACATTCATTTTCTTATAATTAGTTCATAACAATCAAGAAACGGTGCAAAATAGAGTTATGTAAGATCATTATATACCATTTCATGAGAAACACGGGCATGACTTTGCTGCCTGATGTATGCAATAATTCCATCTCCATTCGATTTTTTCTTCCTTGCTCGCTACGTTACTACAAATATTGATTCAATGAATTGTAAATTAGAGCAAAACTGCAGGAAACTACACATATATTTTCTTGCAGCGTACCTTCCCTGCTTCAGTTTTCCAAAAAGCAACAAGCTCTTTCCAATCAGTTGGGCTAACTGTGTTATCTGGGACAACTTGAAGTTCCTCATCGGTCATCTTCTCATCAAAATACAAAGTCTTCAACTCAGATTTGAAATCCCTCCATTTCTTTGCAGCGCTTCCCATTACCCAATCCTTCAGTTTGTCATCCACAACATAGTACATCTGCTTTCAAGCAAGTGTAAATGGAGAGTGTAAGGTGATGTATTAGATAAAGGGGAAAGTTATACTACAAGTCATCTAGAGATAAAGGGGCAAGTTATAGCAGAAATCATAGATTATAGATCATACCTTTAAGGTTTTCCACAAATGATTTTTCTCCTCAACATCAACCTTTCTCCAATCATTATACCCAAGAGATATTTTACTTTTCACAAGTGTGGAGATGAAGTTTGAAAACTCCAATGCATTTTCCCCAATTGGTTGTCCATCACCATTGTACTCCACACGGATTGGTGGGACTGTCCCCAATCTGTCATACACATTGTGCATTCTAGTGCGTTTTTTCCCCTTCTCCCCCTTCGTTTCTTGAACCAACTCATGGTCTAAACATGGAAAATAGTTAGTAGGCTATATATCATCCTTTAACTAACATGGAAAATAGCTATGTACCTTCATGCTCTTCAATGTTATCACTTGGCATGTCATCAACATCTCTAGTCATTTGGGACCTAAGAACTCGAGTTACTTCAACAGCAGGCTTTTCTACCGTGCTCTACACATAACGAAACAAGATATGTAAAACTGAAGTAATAGATGCAATAACCAAATAGAAACATGTTATATCACCTTCTTTCTTTTAGTTTGGCGCTGACTGGCTTTGCCTCCAGAAACTTCGTTAGCATCTGCAAATCTGAAAGACCCAAATCGTGCAAAATCCTCACTGTTTCTTGCTTTAAGATTCGCTAGCCTCTCTTCCTCTCGTGCTTCAGCATTGTCTTCATCTCTTCCTTTTTCCATTTTTTTTCCTGAAAAGAAATTTTATAGCACATTAGAATTGACACATAGCCCTCTGCAATTGACCCCTCGGGGTGGCTCTTGGTACGAACAAACCCCTTTAGCTTCATATTATACCTATATAGTATATAGGTAACATATATCAGATTATTTTGAAGAGTAAGAAACCATATGATACCAAGAAAATAGGTTTATAGGGATGACCTTTCTACTGGG
Organism: Triticum dicoccoides; assembly: GCF_002162155.2. Taxonomy (NCBI): domain Eukaryota; kingdom Viridiplantae; phylum Streptophyta; class Magnoliopsida; order Poales; family Poaceae; genus Triticum; species Triticum dicoccoides. The sequence goes on from NC_041390.1 coordinate 595,861,812, forward strand.
TACATGCTGTTGTACTTTACTGGGCCCCCTAGCCTCACTTGGGTTGGAAGATGAACCATCAAGTGAACCATAAGATCAAAAAATGATGGCGGAAATATGGCCTCAAGAATGCTCAAGGTCTCAGCTATTTCTCCCTCTAGCTTCTCCATGTCACTTATGCTAATGACAGGAGAACATATTTGCTTGAAGAATCTGCTGACACGAACCAAGGCAACACCGACTTACTTTGGCAATGTCTTCCGAATAGCTAGCGGAAGCAATTGCTGCAAAAGAATGTGATTGTCATGGCTCTTCAGCCCAACAATCTTTTTCTGCTTCACAAGGACATTCCGGCGTATATCAGATGCACAACCATCAGGGAACCTAGCTTCCTTACAAATTTCGCAAAACAGTTTGTTCTTTTCATTGTCCATTGCATAGGGTACAGCAGGCAAATCAAATTGTTCACCTACTGGGACAGGTTGGAGAGCTTTTCTTATTCCAAGATGCTCTAGATCTCTACGAGAGCTATAATTATCTTTTGATTTTCGATCCATGCATAGAAGTGTGTTAATTATATTTTCACATACGTTCTTTTCAATGTGCATTGCATCAAGATTATGAGACTGCAGCAAGTCTTTCCAGTATCTCAACCTAAACCATATGGATTTTCTTTTCCGAACCATTGGTGGTTCGCCAACCTTGCGCTTCTTGGTGGTTGTTTTCCCGGAAGGGTCCTTTCCAAAAACAGTCTTCATATTTTCAGTGAGGGCCAAAACTTCCTCTCCAGTAAGTGGTACGGGTGCTGTCCCTAATTCCACACCATCAAAGGATTCTTCATCAAATCTGTATTCATGGTTAGGATCAAGAAACCTTCGATGACCCATATAGCAAAATTTCTTGCCTTCCTTCAAGCGAAGAGAGCAAGTATGTGAGCCACACAATGGACAGCCAAATTCACCAGAGGTTACAATCCCGGATAGAGTGCATAAGCCTGGGAGGTCTGATGTAGTTGACAATACAGCAGCATGCAGATTGAAGGGTTTACCGGTGGAGGCATCATAGGTTCTAACACCCTCCTCAAAAATTGAGTTCAAATCATCAATAAGTGGTTCAAGAAAGTCATTTATATCTCCCCCAGGTGACCTTGGACCAGGAATTAGCAAAGAGAGGATGAAATTATGCTGCTTCATGCACAACCAAGGAGGAAGATTCAACGGAATTACTACAACAGGCCAGATACTATAGGATAACTTCATTGTCCTAAATGGATTAAAACCATCAGATACTACAAGCAGCCTCATGTTGCGACTATCTTTAGCAAAATCTGGATATTTGCCATCAAAGTCCTTCCAAACAGGTGCATCCGCTGTATGCCTTATTAGTCCATCTCTTGTACGTTCTTCAACATGCCATCTGTAGTCCGCTGCACTCTTTGGGGACACAAAAAGGCGTTGTAGCCTCTTCTTTATTGGAAAATAATGAAGAACCTTCCTTGGGACCTTGTGTACATGTTTCCCATCAAGACTATTCTTTTCAGATTTCCACCGAGAAGTTTTGCATGTAGGACAAATATCCTTATTTGCATGTTCCTTCCAGAACAAAATGCAATCATTCTCATATGCATGAATTTTTATATAATCAAGCTCAAGGCATTTTATCATCTTCTTAGCTTCATAAATTTTTTTGGGTAGCTTTGCTGTCGGAAAGGCCTCTTTTAGCAACTCTAGCAGTATGTCGATACTTTTATCACTCCAACCTCCAAGAGATTTTGCATGGAGTAACCTAACAACGAAACGTAGCTTTGAGAAGGTTGTGCACCCTGGATAAAGCTCCTCCCTATCATCAGCTATGAATTGTCGGAAAGCATCTTCATCTTTCTTCTTTTTCTTCTCTAGAAAAGGGTCGACGCCCTCAGGCTCAGCATCCTGGTGACTTGGATCCTCCCCACTACTATCACTAAAATCCCCATTTTGATGTGCTATATCTTGAATCATTTCAAGCATCTCATCATAGTCATCTAGGTCAATCTCCTCTTGAAAATTATCAGGTTGAACCTGATCATGGTCACTCTCGGATGCAAGAGGTGATGATGCCTCCCCATGATATATCCATCTTTTGTACCCACTAATAAACCGATCGCATAACAAGTGCTCATAGACAACACTAGCTTCAAACCAACAACAGTTCAAGCAAATTCTACAAGGACATAGTATAGTGTTCCCTCTTACTGAATGAGTAAAAGAAAAATCTATGAATTTCTCTACCCCGTCTATATATGCTTGTGTATTTCTAGCTTTATCCATCCAACTCTTGTCCATTCTTGACCAGTTTCACTAAAATTGCCTAACATGTGAAAGAAAGTTTACTTCTATTAATGAAAAAATCTAGTAACACATTGCATATCATCAATATCTAGTACAGGCGACAAGAAATACAATACGAAGAAGAAATGCCATCACACAACAGAATATAATTAGCCGAAACATGTAATTTAAGAAAATACAAAAACCAAAATAGTAGCAAGAATGTCATATATGTCATAAAAGCATAGCACCTGTTCTGTCCACATCTCCTATTTCGCAAAGCACAAACAAATATGGTACTACTTTGGGGCATCAACTAAACAAACAGACTTAAATAACTAGCTTTATTTCATCTCAAATTAAATGAACTCCAAAGCTCAATAAAACAACTTAGTCAGGTGTCAACGAATCTAATTAAGCTATGCACTTGTTAATCACCAATGGTCCCTGTTCTTTGATCTGAAGGCCTAATAACAGTAGCAGTTTTTGTTCGTAGACAAGCAAAAAGTTCAGTAATAACATTGCACTTGCAGCAGTAGTGTTCTGAAGAGCTACAAATGAACTCTAAAGCATTAGTAATAACTTGTTCATTCAGTAATAACAGTAGCAGTGTTCTGAAGGGCTACAAATGAACTCCAAAACTATCTTTATTTCATCCCAAATTAAATGAATCTGTTTTTTTGCTGTTATTACACCAAAGCAATAAAAAATTGATGTTTTGTTCTAACTGATGGAATAGTTCAGTGATGCACATTCAGAACAAAAGAAGGCACACAAATTGCTACCAAACCTCACCTGTCCAATGAAGTACAGGAGGCAGCGATGTCCAGGGAAAGGATGTTCAGCAGGCAAAGCTGCTCGCTGGAGAGGAGGGCCAACACGTGGTCTGCTGCTTCGGGGGCTTGTGGAGGAGGCGGATCCGTCACTTGATGCTTGGTGAAGCCTGCTCGGGCAGGAAGTGCACGAGCGTAGTACGTAGTTGCTGCGACGAAGCCCTTCCACGGAGGATGGTGTCCGCCGGTGGTGTGGCTTGGCGATGACGATGGTGGCCGACGGGGTGCTCGGAGGTGCCGCTCTGGAGTGGGGTGACCACGGCAGTAGGATGCAGTGTCTCTTGGGGCGGCAGAGGGGCGGAGTGTCTGCCACGCGTGATGGGGGGCGACGGCGGCAGCGGTTTGCTGGTTGGAGGGCCTCCGCCGGTGGTGGATAGTTGGGGGCGGCGGCGGCTTGCGGTCCAGTGGAGGGCGGCGGCAGAGGAGCTGCGGCGGTGAGGGGCTACGCCGGCGGTGGGCGCAGGGGAGCTATGCTGGCACGCGGTGGTCGAGCGCAGAGGCGGCTGCACGGTGCGCGAACTAGCTAGGTTTCAGGGCGGCGGCGGCGGGGGATCTGCTTGATGCAGGGGATTTGGGGGTGGCATGTTGTGGATCTGGTCGTGGGAGGGCCAGCGCTAGTACTTCTCAATGGGCCAAAATATTCGTCAAGCTGCGCGCTTTTTTTCCTCTCTGGCGCGCGCTTGTTAGGGCCGTTTTCCCGTTTCTCACCAAAGACGGTTTCCGGCATGGGCCGGCAGATTATGGGCCGAGATTTTGTTCTCCCGGCAGATTTTGTGCCGTAAAGTGTACCGGCAGTGCAGATGCCATTGTTATTAAAGTTCTCCCGGCAGTTGTACCGCCCTAACACGTTTCTAGCGGTAGTAACACATGTCCCGGCAGTTAGTTTACCCTTAAATAGGTTTTTCTCCCGGCAGTTAACTGCCCCCAATCAAGTGTTGTGGTGTAGTGTTTTTCTATAGGGTATTTCTTACCTTCCTTTTCCTCGAGATGCCGTTTGGCAAGGCCGAGCTCTTGCTCGGTCCGCCCGAGGTCTTGTTTCAGGACACCCACCTCCGCAGTCAGTGCGGCGGTGGATAGCAGCGAAGCCTGCATACGCATCTTGACTCTTTTTTGTTAGACTCGTGCAAAATTTAAATAGATCCTCTATTCGGCTTTTCTTTCCGAACGCCAAACAGAGCATCAGGGGATACTGTCTATGCGGTAATATTTTTATATATTTTTACTTACCTCGAAGCCTGTTAGAAGGCTAGCGCAAGCTTCAGTCAGTTCGCTCTTGGCGGACTGAACCCTCTGGATCACCGTACTCATAATAGTATGGTGCTCCTCGTCGATGGAGGCGCCGTCAAGCACCTCCAGCAGATTGTTCGGCGCCTCTGGTTGGACAGAGGCCGCTGGCTCAGAAGGCTTTCTCCTCTTGGGAGGAGTTCGCCTACCGCGGTCCGGAATTGTTGAAGTTTCCGGCGTGGTGTCCGGCTCAAAGCCGGACTTGGAGCCCTGGGGGGTCTTGTCCCCTCTACTCCTGGAGTCTGGGAGGTTGCCTTGCGGCTCCTCCAGGACCACCCCCTCCTGCCCAGGAGCTTGTCGCGACGCCACTTCAGCGTCGTCAGCAGTGCGGGGGGAAACAGCGGGCGGAACTGAATTCATGTCCGACGAATCCAGGGAGCCGCTCGACGAATCGTTGAGTTCGGCCCGGGGTGGGCTGCATAATTATGATCGACATTAGGGAAAGTTGTGCACCAAAGGAACATCATGAGTTACTCTGATATCTGAACTTATGATTTCACTGGACGCTTGGCCCTGTTCGGCCGCTCCTCTTCGCCTTCTCCGACATCGGGGGAGTAGTCCGGCGGAGGGGTCTTCCTCTTCCTAGACCCCTCGGCCTCCCCCAAGGGGCGACCTTTCTCTTCTCTCCTCCCTCCGCTTGGGGGGGAGATTTTTCTTCTTCCTCCTCCTCGTTTTCACGGGAAGAGGGCGTCTCAGACTCGTCGGACAACGAGTCCGACACCACCAATTTACGGGCACTATTTCGAGTCCCCGTGGTCTTCTTCTTATTGACCTTCTTCTCCTGCACAACATAAGGTGCCGGGACCAGCAGCTTCACTAGGAGAGCAGGGGCTAGGTCTTTGGGCTAGGGAGCCAGACAGTTAATTGGTCTAGATATCGCCCGCCAAGCCTGTCAAAGGTAAGGGAGTTTAGATCCCACATAGAGTCAAACTATGAAAAAATAAAAAGAGCTTAATATCCTGTCAAAGATAAAGATAGCTTACCTCATTAGCGTGACTCTGCGTGCTGTATCCGCGGTCCTCAGAAGCGGATGTTGGGGCCTCGGCGCCTTTGATTAGCGCCTTCCAGACGTCTTCATACGTCGTGTCGAAGAGCCTGTTGAGGGTTCGGTGCTGCGCCGGGTCGAACTTCCACAAATTAAAGTCCCGTTGTTGGCACGGGAGGATCAGACGAACGAGCATGACCTGGACTACATTGACAAGCCGGATTGGCTTGTTTACCAGGGACTGGATGCATGTCTTCAGTCCGGTCACCTCTTCTTCGTTACCCCATGACAGGCCCGTCTCTTTCCAGGACATAAGCCGCGTGGGGGGTCCGGATCGAAACTCGGGGGCTGCGACCCATTTCGGATCGCGTGGCTCAGTGATGTAAAACCACCCGGCTTGCCACCCCTTTAGGGTCTCCACAAAGGAGCCCTTGAACCAGAGGACGTTGGCCATCTTGCGAGCCATGGCGCCTCCGCACTCCGCCTGGTTGCCGCGCACCACCTTGGGCTTGATGTTGAAGGTCTTGAGCCAGAGGCCAAAATCGGGGCAGACGCGGAGGAAAGCCTCGCACACGACGATAAACGCCGAGATGTTGAGGATGAAGTTCGGGGCCAGATCGTGGAAATCCAGGCCATAGTAGAACATGAGTCCCCGGATAAATGGGTGGAGTGGAAAACCCAGTCCGCGGAGGAAGTGGGGAAGGAACACTACCCTCTCATGGGGCCGTGGGGTGGGGAGAAGCTGCCCCTTCTCGGGAAGCCGGTGCGGGATGTCCTTGGACAGGTATCCGGCCTTCCTTAGCTTTTTTACTTGGACCTCTATGACGGAGGAGACCATCCACTTGCCTCCCGCTCCGGACATTGCTGGAGAAGGTTGAGGTGGGAAATGCGGGCTTGGGCGCTGGAGCTTGAGTGTGCAAGAGATGGATTGGCAAAGGAGGAAGAAGGCGTAGGTAAAATGGTGGATCCTTATCCCCTTATATGGGCGGATGCGGTTATGCGTCCCCACCTGCCTAATAAAACTCGCTTGCCTCCCAAGCGCCATGGTAAATGGCGCGGTTGGGTTACCCACGTCCGTATTGATGAGAATCCCGTAAAAAGGGCACACGATCTCTGCTTTGACAAGACGTGCCAAGTAAACCGCCTCGCAAAACGTGCTGAGGTGGAAAAGTAAAAACGATTTGTGTAAAGAACTTGGCCATAGTGTGATGACGCACTGCGGAATACGTCAGCAGATTTGATTTGTGTTAATATTATTCCCTCTATGGCAATATGTGGAAACTTATTTTGCAGAGCCGGACACTATTCTTGGTGTTTACAATCTTCTATGAAGGACTTGGAGGAGGAACCCGCCTTGTAATGCTGAAGACAATCTGCGTGCTAGACTCGTCGTCATTGAAGCCTGGTTCAGGGGCTACTGAGGGAGTCCTGGATTAGGGGGTGTTCGGGTAGCCGGACTATACCTTCGCCGGACTCCTGGACTATGAAGATACAAGATTGAAGACTTCGTCCCATGTCCGGATGGGACTTTCCTTGGCGTGGAAGGCAAGCTTGGCGATGCGGATATTCAAGATCTCCTACCATTGTAACCGACTCTGTGTAACCCTAACCCTATCCGGTGTCTATATAAACCGGAGGGTTGTAGTCCGTAGGACGATCAACTCCATACACAACAGTCATACCATAGGCTAGCTTCTAGGGTTTAGCCTCCTTGATCTCGTGGTAGATCTACTCTTGAACTACCCATATCATCAATATTAATCAAGCAGGAGTAGGGTATTACCTCCATCGAGAGGGCCCGAACCTGGGTAAAAACACCGTGTCCCTTGTCTCCTGTTACCATCCGGCCTTGACGCACAGTTCGGGACCCCCTACCCGAGATCCGCCGGTTTTGAAACCGACAGGTATGGTAGACCACCCCAAGTTGCTAACGAAGACCACGAGACGGACCCTGCATTACTGCATCTGGTATGCTATGTAAGTGCACTAGAGGGACTGTTCGATCAGATCACCCTTTATCTGATCGCAGCTCGTGGAGAACTAGTCCGCCGAGCCCCGGCGAGAAGAGAAGATGAGCCCGACACCGACAACCCAGTCGTGCTGTTCGGACAACCGATCGAGACCTTGAGGTCAGCCCCAGCCATCAACCAAGGTACTATGATGCCCCTAGAAGTGCTTCGTCGCCTTTTGGGAACCCACTCCAACGGGATTGTGGCCAACAATCCCCGTGATGGTCACCATCGCTACCTCGACCCTGCAGTTCCTCAACCCCCTTCAGCTAACCCCGACGGTGAAGCCAATGGAGAAGCCTCGACATCCACAAGGCACGCCCGCTTAGATATAAATGAGGTGGACTAAGTCACTCAAGTAGTACCGAGTCTCAGTATGTCCACAACCTGTAACTGTGTGACCTTGTATCACCGCTATGTTGTCTGCATATGCGCCCCTAATTTAAATAGTAGTTGTGTTGGTGTACGGCTGCATTTTTAATTCCGGGCGTAGCTACCAAAACCAACCCCGACGGCACCCGCAGTGACACGTCACTTCTGCAAGATGTGTGTATCTGTGGCTTTGACCCCGACCCCCATGAGAGTAGAACCAGCAAGCTAGTGCCTCTCACGGCGATAATAACACAGCCTAGTTGCTTTATAAGAGGCCACATCGTGACCATGTCGAGTACCCCTCATCTTGTGCGCAACTCTCGCAACCATTTCTTGCCATTTATCTGAGAACCCCAGATACAACCCCGGGTAGTTTTGTTAAAATATTGTGGGACTTCACCTGCAGTACCATGGGTTCTACCCAGCCACCCCAGTACGAGCTGCTCAAGTTGAGGATCACCTCTTGCACCTCGAAATATTGGGCAGCAGTGAACATCCCTCCCGTAGACTCAAACCAAGACCCGACGGAAGTCTCCTTCCTAGGGAAATCTATGCCAACTCCACAGATGGCCATAGAAGCGGCTGCACACGAAGCGATTGTTCGCCTTCAGTTCGCGGTGCCCTATGCCAGCGAACGAGGGTATTATTACTTTCCGAGCCGTGCAGCACCCGGAGAAGTAGCATCCTTCCCTGATGGACGAGTTGAGAGAGACCCAGTACTGGCCAACCTTGTCTAGTACATCATCGCCCAAGAGCATTTGACCCAGCCAGTAATGGGTTATCTCCAGAGCCTCGCTGATTTAAATCCTCAGATCGCCATCGGCAGACCACTGAGACCCGACCAAGAGAGACGCATACATCGACTGATCAACCCACTTCCCCCGATAGAAGAGGAGTGTGCCCCAATACCAGAGACGTTCTCTCGGGATCCTGTCCTTTTACCATTTTCAATGTAAACGTCATAGCTATGTTTATTTATGTACTGCAACTTATGCGATGTACCCAAGTATGTGCTATGAGTAGTCTGTTTGGTTTCAGCTGATAGGAGCAATTATTTTCAAAACGACTCTTAGCAAATCTCGAGGACGAGATTTTTTTTAAGGGGGGTAGTGTTGTGACACCCCAAAATTTTTAACCTTGTTTTATTAATTAAAATTTTGCCAGGAAATTTAAACTTTTATTTTCTGGCTTTTCTTTTGGTTTCAGGGCCTTTCTTTACCTTATTATTTCGGAGTTTTTACCTCAAGTGAAGAACTTTCCAAATATATTATTGGACTTGTTTTCCCTTTCAAGAAAAGCATTTCTATTATCAGTGGAATTTATTTGCATTATTATTTGCCTTCGAGCTTTATTCCCTAAAATGATTTTTCATTGGTTTGGAGCTCTTTTTGAACTACCACCTCTTGATAAATTCATTTAAAATTTTCACCAAAATTTGGAGATGTCATGTGATGTTTTTAAATCACTTTTATGCAAAAATATATTTCATTCATTTAATATTTTGAGCTCTACACCATGTTTCCAAATCTGGTCCAGAGAGCAATTTTGCACTACAACCCCTTTAAATATTTCATTATCGTTTCCACCAAAATTATGGGATGTTAATGGGAGTATATTATTATACTTTATGCAAAAACCCTTTTATGTTCTTTGAAAAAAATTGAGTGAATCAACCCCTTTTTCATTCTGGTCCAGCTTGGTGAATTGTACTGCATCCCTACTAAATTTTGCTTGTAGTACACCATACCAAACCCTTAAGTCCAGGAGGTTGGACTCATTGGAGCATTTTTGGTTCTTGAAACCATGCCATTTACCTTGTGCCCAGGACTGAAGTTTTGCAAAACTTGCACTAACAAGTTTTTGCTTTTGTCAAACTAACTTCACCAGCCTCTTATCCATCCAAAGAGACACTGATCTGGAGAATTTGGCCACCCCAAGTATTGCCTAGATGCCCTTGGCATTTTGTCAAACACCCTGAGTGCATAGCCAGATTTGGCATGATTTCAAGTTTACATTGTGAACTTGAGCCCCTGACCTATCCACCATGTCCCTTGATCCCCTTGCTAACCCTAAACTTGTCCTATTACTTGCCAGCCCCGCTCAAGCACTCTAGGCTACCCTGGCATACTGTCGAACATGTCTCGTGCGTGCTCTGGGCGCGCCCAGAGCGCTCGTTTTCCACGTGCGTGCGCTCGGATCGCCGCGTCGCGCCCCGGCCCTTACTCGCCTGCAGA
>NC_041390.1:595872001-595876216 GCF_002162155.2 Triticum dicoccoides
TCGCGCCGTTGTCAGGTCGGCCGCGACAGCTAGCGGCTGGCCACAGTGAGTTTCTGGCGAGGACGGTGCCACCCAAGCCACGAGCACGCGCCAGCTCGCCCCTGGTGCAGAACCCGCTCGTCTGCTAGCTTCTGCCGCCATCCTCAGCCCCGCCACGTCCCCCTGCTGCTATAGAATGGCGGTCGCTGGCGATCTTATCCCCGGCCGCCGCAGAACCGCCACTGCTCGCCTATATAAGAAGCCCCGAGCTCGTCAAGCCCTCAAGCAACTTCCCTCACTCCCTCACTGACCCTCCCGTGGCAGTAGAAAGACCAGATGGGTCGTCTTCTTCTTCTCTGGCAACCTCGGCCGCCGCCACTACCTCGTTCACTCCGGCGCCACCAGGGCCTCCCCTTCTCCACTCTCTTCACCAGAAGCTCTCTCTTCCTCCCGTGAACCCATCCCCCTGCTCGATTTTGATCGGGAACCACCGTAGCCCCAAACCCACTTTGCTCCCGAAGCCTCCTCCGCCGCAAAGCTCACCGCCGGCGACTCCCTCCACCCCCACCGACCCAACGACCACCGGGAGGACCACCCCGGTCTTGCGGATCCATCCCGACCCTATGGAGCCCGCGGGGAGCCGCCGTTCGCCGGCGTTGATCGACATTGCCTCGCCTCCGTTCGGGCAGAGGAAGAGGAGGGAGAGATGGACTGGTCAAACCTGACCAGTGGGCCCCTAGACCCACTGGCAGAGACCCAGCCTCGCCTCCACGTGGTTTAAGTGGAAGCGCAAACCCCCGAGTACGTCTCCCCTACTTCGAAGACGTATTCTGCCTGAAACGTTTTCCCTTTTTTATGTTTTATTTTAAAAACAGATTTGACTAAACTTTGACTGGCTATAACTTTTAAAATATAAATCCAAACAACTTGATTCTTTTTCTGTCGTTTCTCAAATATTGTCTCGTTTATTTTCATATTTATTTCAAAATTTTCCAAGCAACTTTTTTGTACTATTTTCAAACTATGTGTTAATTTAAATATTTCCAAAAATAGGATTTGTTGGAGGGAGGAGAAAACTTTCAAAGTTTTGGAATACACCCTGTCTCTCCACACCTTGAAGGCAAGCATTCTGAACCCTGGCATAATATTTTGTGGGTTGTTTGATACGGTTATAACCCCACCTCAACATGGAGCATTAGTTATTTTTATGAGACGATATGATCATACGCATTGAGTGCATAACAAAAATGCTTGCTGTTGGAAATGGATATACTTGTGATAGCAATCACCCTCATATGCCCTCATGCCTACCGGGAAGGATCCGGGAAATTCACTGTCTTGGGTAGACACGAGCTTGTCCCTCGTCGAGACGGTTATGACCGGTGGGGCAGGGGAGGCATGATGAGTGGTGGTTGTGTCTGATGGATATGAAATATTACTCTTGAGCTAACCATGCAGGCAATACTTAAACCTCCTGAGTTGACCATAGATCGAGTCTTGTTTTGGTAACCCCCATACTTGTTTCGTACTACCACTTGTCCCTGCCACAAGTAGGGTACGGTTCAGTAAGTTGTCAACCCCTTTCCTAGCACACACCATACAGAGAGGCCATGGTGGAAGATACCGGAGGCCACCGGTAGGCATGCCACCTGGTCCGGGGGCATGGGTGTTTTCGGTTGTAGCCGAAGGGTGTAGCTCCCCCAGTTTGCACGCGGTATAAATTTTGTGATCCCATGCTACGTCAAGGTTATAGTCTCCCCACTTAGAGTTTTGGTTAACAGGTGTCAAGGGTGATTCCAGACACCGGTGAGTTTGGCTGGTGTGTGCAGTTAGGTGTTTTTTCAATTAAAAGACCGTAGACGGAATTAGTCCCGATGGACTAAAGGAATCCGTTACTCGTGGGTAAAGAGTACACCCTCTGCAGGGATATTAAATCTATTCGAATAGCCGTGTCCATGGTTAAGGACTACAGTCTGGGATGGGTCAAGTGTCGGTCTTAGTGTCGGTCTTCGGAGGAGAAACTACTAAACCAGAATAATGATTATGACTTGTGATATATGATGGTTATGATTATTATCATTATGGACTAACCGTTTGCATTGGTTGAAACAATGAATATCCCTGGGACGGTACCACCTCCTGGATATTCACTGTGATTATGTTTATTTATAAGCCCTTTATGTGGCATCGCTCAGACGCCCGACTGTGGCATGTTTGTTGTTTCATTTATTTATAAGCCCTTTATGTGGCGTCGCTCAGACGCCCGACTATGGCATGTTTGTTGTTTCATTTATTTATAAGCCCTCTTTGTGGTGTCGCACAGACGCCCGACTGTGGCATGCTTGTTATCCCTTTTACATATATAAGCCCTTTATGTGGTGTCGCTCAGACGCCCGACTGAGGCATGCTTCATATTATTATCCTTTCGAGGCGTCGCTTCAGAAACCCGATTGGTGCCTTTCATTTCTACACCCTGATTGTTTACTCATGTTTTAAGTAAATAATCTACTTGCGTGCATCATGAACCTTATTTCATAACCGACGAAGTGATCATAGAATATTTTAAAGCATGATTATCAGTGGCTATATTATACCTGTGTTCTTAATGTTTGAGAGTACATTCAAAGTACTCACTGGCTTGTCCCTGGCTATTGTCTTGGCCAGATTTTCTTGCGTGGAGAGAGGCGTTGTGACGACAGCCCCGGAACCTACGCAACGGAGATAGCAGCCTCGCGAAGATAGGAGTTATCCTGGTCAGCTATTCCTATGGGAAATGGAGTCCCATAGACGCTGATGATCCCCAAACCGCTTCCGCCATCAACCACTAGAAACCTTTTGTTGTACTCATTGGCCAGAATGGTATTGTACTACATATTTTGTACTTTTGCTTGGAGTTTCTATATCAAGTTGGTGCCTCATCAGCTAATAGTAATCCTGGGGCTGATGAGCATAAGGGCCATTTCTGGGAAATTATATCCCGAAAAACCGGTCCTCACATATAATTCCTCCCAAATTACTAAACTCACAAATTAAACACTATATAAAGCATTGCAAGAGCTAATCTAGCAATGAGAGATGAAAGGACAAAGTTGCTAACCTTTGTGATCACTTGAATCGATGGGGACCTTCAAATCTTGACAAATTTTGGGCAAAATGTGTGATGAGCTCGAGAGGAAGAGGGGAAGAACAGAGAGGTAGGGGAAAGGGGAAGAACAGAGCAAGCTCGACGGGTGGACGAAGGGTTTATATAGGACAACCTTTAGTACCGGTTCGTGACACGAACCGGTACTAAAGGTGCTGGAGGGGCCCCAGAATGACAACATCCTGCCACCACTCTCATTAGTACCGGTTCGTGGCACGAACCGGTGCTAAAGGTTCGCCACGAACCGGTACTAATGAGAGCGGCCTGGCTAGCCGTTGGAACTGGCACTAATGTACACATTAGTGCTGGCTCAAATTCAAACCGGCACTAATGTGCTTCACGTTTGACCCTTTTTCTACTAGTGCTAGCCCCTTCCCCCGACAAAACACCACTAAGTTGCGGACATGTTGAAAACATGCATTTGTGGTCGAGGGCGACACTTAAAATTGTGTGGCTAGTAGAAGAACTGCAATTGCAACCGGTGGCGACACTTGCAATTGCATGGCTAGTATCTTACATGCAGTTGCAGTCGGGAGTGACACTTGAAGTTGCATGGATAATAGCAGACATGCAACTGCCCCCTCCCCTAAAAAACAACACTGAGTTGCAGTCGCATTGAAGACATGCAGTTTCATTCACGGAAGACACTTGCAGTTGCGTACCTAGTGCCATTCAAGCCCCCTCCCTCTGACAAAACACCACTGGGTTGTAGAGCTGTTGCAATTGGGGCAACACTAGTAACTGTGTGCCTAGTGTTAGACATGCAAACGCCTCCTCCCTCGGCAAACACATTAAATTCGTGGTCATGTTGAAGACATGCGGTTGCAGTCACGGATGACACTTGAAGTTGTGTGTCCAGTGGTAGGCATACAACTGCCCTTTCCTGACAAAACACCACTAAGTTGCGGTCATATTGAAGACATGCAGTTGCAGTCAAGGTCAACACTTGTAGTTGCGAGCCTAGTGGCAAACATGCAACTATCCCCCCTCCCCGTGCGACCAAACACCACTAAGTTGCGGTCGTGTTGAAGACATGCAGTTGCAGTCGATGCAACATTTGCAGTTGTGTGGGTAGTGGCAAACATACAACTACT